>NC_040014.1:5311067-5591067 GCF_000972845.2 Larimichthys crocea | reverse complement strand
TGAAAAACAAATTGAGTTTCTGTTCTGGATAAAATAAACTCAGAAATGTGTGTGTTTGGGCTGTTGCAGTGAATTATTGACGATGTTCTTCATCATGTCGAAAACTAAAATTCTTTCAAACGTTTCCATTGAGCAAGTTCTGCTCATTGACTTCAAACAGTGCCAACAGTGCCCATGGTCTTAATCCACCCAAACAAACGTACCATGCTATAAACTCTCTATCTGTCTCCACCACACCACTCCTCCTTCACACCCTCTTCCTCTCTAAACTAAACCAGTCGTGGTAGATCGTACGGTAGTCGTACTCGAGGTTTCTGCCTCTTAAAGTTTTTCCTCAGGTGCTTGCTCATAGTGGGCATTGTTGGGTCTGAAAAATGTTCTTTAATTAAATTTATTTTGAATTAAGTTATTTAAGCTCAAAAATGTTATGTTAGGGATTGAATGAGATAATATTTTTACATTTTTGAATTATTATTTTGAATTAAATTCAACATTTCATTTTTTTGAGTGTGTAAATAACATGATGAGTGTCATGAGATAAATTCTGAGATACATTTTTTTATGCCTGTCAGCTGAACTTGCCTCCTAAGTCCTAATTTATACTATTATAAATAAATAATTCATATATTTTTTTATTCCATCTTTGCCAATAGATCCTTCTAAATGTGACACACTCCAGAATTCTGAATTCTGTGTATTAGTTGAAGGTCTGGTGTTTTAATGCCTCCATTATCGTCTGTGATGTGGGAAGTTCAGTTTGCAGTCGGGTAATTTTGGGATATAATTTTAGAGTTCTCCTCTCTGTGACCCTCTGACTTTTAAAAAGATTCTATTCTTCGACTGATGATCGTTAACGTCTATTATACTTTCACACTTTTCAATCTTTCACAGTTTCCTGTTAGCTTCCTTTTCTTCTTCTTCTTCTTACTATTCATTCCTCCAAATGCTCTGACTTTTTTAAGCTTATTGAGCAGAAACCTCCAGCCCAGCAATCATAAAAATACTATTTTCTTCTCCATATTTCTCTCTTCATACCCTCTTTTCCACCTTCTTCCTCCTCTTCTTGTTTTGAACGGTAAACATTTCCTCAGGTAGTGGTGCTTCCCCTTCCTGATGCATACTGAATATTTCCTGCTATCAGCTTTGAAAAGCCTAAACTAAATCAGATTTATGATTCGAGGATTTATGACTTGAATTGATGTTCAGTCGTTGTCTGAATATTTCTTCTTCTTCTTCTTATTTTTTCCTGACATGTTTCTGTCTGGTAGTTTTCATGGTGTCTGTCTGACAGATTGGTGGTTTTGGACATCATTCACATTACTTTTCCTCCTCTTTTTTCCCATCATAGTTTCTTCTCTTCCTTCCTGTTTCCTTCTTTCAGTCAGGATGATTCTCTGCTGGCAGCCAGCAGCCGGCACAGTTTAAACACACACAGTTTCTTGGACGCTGCCCAGAGTCTTAATGCAGTCTGCTTTTCAGACACTAACCCATGGTGTCAGCCACTGAGAGACTGTGTGTGAGTGTGTGTGTGTGTGTGTGCGTGTGTGTGTGTGTGTGTGTGTGTGTGTTCAGACGGTCTTGGCTGTTGTCCACCTCGCTGTCACTGACTCTCATCTTATCAGTTAAACTCCTGGATGGCTCTATATCCGTCTGCCTCTCTGCTTCTTTTATAAACCTGGCTCTCAGAGTTTCAGCCGTTTACCTGTGTGTGTGTGTGTGTGTGTGTGTGTGTGTGTGTGTGTGTGTGTGTGTGTGTGTGTGGGCTCGACTCGCTTCAGGTGCTTGCTGTCTGCTGTACTAGTGACAGAGAACTGACCCTGGACCAGACTCACACTGTGTTTATATGCAATCTAATGAGGTCTGGTCGGGTTCTGTTGGTTTTACACTGATTCTTAGAAAGTCTTGCTCTTTTTATGGTTCGTTGAGACTCGTAACAGCATTAGCTCTATTTTATTTATCCAGAGTGCCGTGCACCAGAACTACCTTTTGAATCTAGTCCTTTAAAACATATTTATGCATGTCAGGTTTGGATATGCAGTCCTGGAACGATCATTAATAACTGTAATGATCACTTTCTTTGTTTTAGGATTTAGAATAAGATAAGATAGACTTTAGGCAAGTCAAAGTCATGAAGTCATGCTGGTGCCGAAGAGTCCGACAGCTGCTGGAACAAAGGACCTGTGCTAGATCTCCTTCCTACATGGTGGGAGTAGCAGTCTGTTGCTGAAGGTGCTGCTTATAAGGCCTCCACAGTCTCATGCAGGAGGTGAGAGGAAAGGAGCCCCTCATGGAGGATGCCAGCTCTGCATCCTCCTCTCTCCCACCTCCTCCATGTCCACAGGACATATTTAAGTTAAGTTAAAAGCTATCCAAAGTCACCAGCCAGCCCACCCAGCCATGATGCTCTCCATACTCCCTCCCTAGCAGTTAGCTCCTCAATCTTATTGGGGAGAGATGTTACATTCCCCATGGTAACAGACGGTACAGTCTGTATGGCCTTTTCTGCTCCTGGTGCTTAGATCCAGCTCTGCATCCTTGTCTTCTTCTCCTCAATTTGGTAGGAATCACTCGGTCTTTCCTCCAAGGGTATGCTTGCACTACCTAGCGCTAACTGTTGTTCTCCAGTGTCAGCGAGTTGTTAAAGATTATTTTCATGATTGATTACTCATCAGTATTTGTCTAAATTAATCGTTAAGTCTTCAAAAGGTCAGAAATGGTGAAAACTGCTCATTATAGTCTGAATGCTCAGTTGAATTCAATTCTCTTTAATTGCCTTGTTTTGTCTGACTAACAGTCCAAAGCTGAGAGAGATTCACAAGACTGACAGGACGAGCAAATCCAAACACAAAATGATTTCTTCGAGACAATTGAGAGAAACTGTTGCTGTTAATGAACTAATCAATCAGCTGACTAATCGTTTTAGCTCCTTCACAACGACTTTGTTTGACTCTGTCTGGACTTTAGTCAGAATTTAAGGATGCTCTGCTTCCTAACCAAACGAGAACGTCTTTTAAACCTTTCCTGCACGTGCTCTGAATTTATTGTTGAAATTTTCACAGTGCTTTATTTTACGGTTCTTTAATTCTCTAATGATTGTCTTGAAGTTTTTCCTGGAAATTTCAAATTTGGCTCAAATAATAGAGAAAAGAGGATTTTCCGCTCAATTCAAGCTCAAGTTAACGTAAATTTATTATTCATTTATTATTGGAAATGTTGAAGTGTATGCTCAGCTGTGGACACATGTTCCGCTCACCTGCTGTGCACTGACAAAAGACCATCCGCGCTGATTGAATTATTTAGAAATGCACTAATTGAATCAGTCCTAAAATTCATTCTCTCCAGGAAAACTCCCAGATGTTCATGGGAAATGATGCATGATATAACAAAAAAAAGCTTTTATAGAAATATGGACGTGAAGAGCAGCTTCATGTGACAGACCAAATATGAAGAAGAAAAAATGACGAAGAGGTGTGAGAGCAGACAGGGAGTGATAACATCAAAGTGCAGGACAAGGAGGACAAGGACACATTGATGAACTGACTGACTGTGTGTGTGTGTGTGTGTGTGTGTGTGTGTGTGTGTGTGTGTGTGTGGTGGGAGTGAGTACAGATAGAGCTGTCAAGATCATGATTTACTGATAGAGAAAGGAGAGGGGGGGTGTGCTGAAGGGGAATCAATAATAAGGAAACTGTGAAGGAAAGGAAAGAGAGAGAAAGAAGAAATGAGGAGGAAGAGGAGGAGGGATGTGAAGAGGACAGAGGGGACAGGAAGGAAGGAAGGAAGGAAGGACAGGGAAGGAAACGAAATTTCACAGGTTCTGTTTAACTGCTCTAAGGTCACGTATTTTCTCTGGCATCATGGGTAATTTAGAAACAAAATATGAAATGGCTGACATGCTGATTTATAGACTTTTACTCCAAAAATAAAAAAGATAAGATGAAAGATTCAGAAATTCTCCAGCAGAATTGACATCCTGCTAATGTGGCGACATTATTTCGACCTTCATGTTGGGACATAAAATGCTAATTGCTTCTTTGTTTTATGGCTCTGTAATTTAAATACATGCTCTGCTTTCACCTTCAATGCATTTCAAAATGCCACAAATGAAAAGGGGGGGTCCTTACCGGCCAGATGAGTGTGTGAGAGGCACATTTATGCCCCCCTTAGCCCCCGGGGCAGTGTCATGTCTGAATGAGCACCCCCGGTGGCTTTATGTAAAAGTCAGGACCTGCAGCAGCACGAGGTTAAACATGTTGAATATTGATCATATTTAACGCCATCTGTTCTCCACAAAGTGAAACCATGAAAGAGGGAATCTGCTCACATCACTTCAGGGTATAAAGATTTGTCGTCTGACAGTGAACATGAAGACTTTATCACTTGTCCAGATATATCATATTTCATCATCCATATGTCAAGAGGGTCACAGTTGGACTAGAATTTCCTCTGAAGTTTGCTGGAAGGAACAATAGACTGTTAAACATAACTTGTTTGTTATGCTGAATGACTTCAGATGCAAACACAAACCAAGAGACTGAAGACGCAGTTTACTGAACATGCAGGTGAGTAGGTGATCCAGAGGAGAGGGTGTCCGGGGTGGTGCAGGTGCTGGTGGTGGCAGACTTCAGAGGTGCAGATGTGACTGAGCTGGACGTGGTGGTGAGGTATTCCTGAGGCATAAGCAGAGCAGAATTCAGGCAAGGTTTCTACGAGCGAGCAGTTGATTGGTGAATGGGGAACAGGAAAACACTTGTAGAGTATAACCCAACACCTACAAGTGGCTCAGGTGGTAGATCGGGTCATCTAGTAAATTGCAGGGTTGCTTGACATCGCTGTGTGAATGTGTGTGTGCATGCGTTTGGATTGGAAGTGCTGTATCACTCCTGATGATCAGCTGGCAGCTCGCATGGCAGCAGCTGCCATCAGCGCGTGCGAACGTGTGAAGGAGTGATCGCTAGATCAGGAAGGTGCTATATAAATACAAGTCCTGTATGTAAATACTATTTCCAAACTGCCTAGAACCATGTCTAATTCTAATTGAACCTTGGTTCTATGTTCTGTCCTTTTTTTGAACCAAAACTCTGCTGGTCATTAGTGATGAATGACTTTTATGTTGACTGATCTCCATTGGTTTTTCATCCTAGTTGGGGATAGAGCCAGAGCCAGAGAGCATTGAGTCTTTTATACCTGATGTTTGTGTGATCAGAGTTTTCCTGCAGGAGAATCTGTGAGCGCGTATCAGTGAAATCAAGAAAAAAAAAAGAAAAAGAAAAGAACATCTGCTGCGCTTCAAAGTCGACTTTGCGGCGTAATGACGTGACTTGGAGTTGCTCTGAGTCTCTGTTCAGACTTCCCAGGAAACACACAGGCACTGAACGGCTGCTGTGACCGAACAAACTGCCTGTCTGATCAGGATGAAAGACTTTTTTAGCGGCGTCGACTTCAAAGACGAGAGAGAGAGAGAAAGAGAGAGACGCCCCCTCCGCCGCTCGCCGCTGTCAGAGCCTATCACCAAAGATTAAACAAAATATGAAAAACATAAAAACAAAAAATACAAGAGGCTTTGATAGAGATGATGAGTTATCCTGCAGAGCGGCGTGCTACGGGTTGGAGGTTAAACTGACAAAACTAATGACAAATATGAATAAATACATCAAGCAAAACATGAATAAATAGATAAAAGCGTGAAAAAAACAACTTGTAATCCTTCACCTGCTGCTGAAAAGAAGGCTTTGATTCCGAAAGCGTGCAGAGAAAGCCATTATGGGTTGTAGGTTTGATTCCACCCGTGGTTCAACGCCTCGAGCAAGGCAATAATGACTGCAAATTTGAATCATTGTAAAAACTGTTTGATCGTCTCAGTGTTGTGAAATCTTCCAGCTCATGTTGGTAAAAGAACCCTAGAATATAGCGAGGCCCTCGAGGGTCTTTGGCAGTTGTGATGATCTTGTGTGTGACGTGTTTCTTTGTCTCCAGACTTACTGATGTATTTATTTAGTTTGGATTCATTTGAATGTGGCACATCGTACCACTGGACCTCTGTTAGCATCCCTGTTATGAACCTCATCTGTGTGGTTTGCAGCTCTGTTGTTGGTTTCCGTGACGGAGAGCATTTTCATGAATAAATAACTGTCCCGTTGTTGATCTCATGTTTCTGTGCTTCTATCTAACTCCTCCTCATCTCTTCTCCTCCTCTAGCCTCGGATGCCACCTCATCTTCCTCCTCCTCCTCATCTAGTCTCGGCAGTTTTGTGGACTTCACTTTCACTCAGGAGCCTCAGGACACAGTGACAGTGCGAGGGGGTGTGCTGCAGCTCGACTGCCAGGCCCAGTCCGACGCGGCGTTGGGACCTCCAACCATCACATGGCGAAAGGACGGTGTCCTGCTGAGCACGGTGGTGGACGAACGGCGGCAGCAGCTGGCTAACGGCTCACTGCTGGTGCAGAACGTTGTGCATTTGCGGCACCACCGGCCCGATGAGGGTGAATATCAGTGCCTCGCTACACTGGACGGACTGGGGAGCATCGTTAGCCGGACTGCCAAGGTCACTGTAGCCGGTAAGAGATTGCTCTGTTGTAATCAATGCTAATACACAATATGTTTTGATGAAAGTACATCAAGCACAGGGAACTGTCTGCATGATTTGGTCAGTGTCAAAGGCGTACTTATTAATTGAGCCATTTAAATCCAGACATGCTCTTAAAATTATAACTGATATATCCAGATTTTGCCTGCGGAGTTCCACAGGGTTCAAGATTAGATCCTCTCCTGTTCTGGTAGTAAACAGTAAAACAGAATCAAAAACAAAGAGCTATAATGGGGAAAACTACTTCATAATAATACATTTTGAGAACAAAATGGTCATATCAGTGCAATATTTGTATTCAAAAATGGTAATATGGTAACACTGACAGGGTAGTAACTAGATGGTTTTTTTCAAAACCTTATAGGCTACTGTCAGGATAATACTATCACTCTTGGAAACGACGACTGGTAATCACCATATGATAATGCCAAAACTGGTTTCTAAGCACTCACACCACTTCTGAATGGCCTCCTCCCACATATGTTCTTTATTGTTCCTTTTTTAGTTTCAGTTGTACTGGATTATATAGACAGCAGTAAAATGGTGGTTATTATTGTGTTTGTCATCTTTGTAACATCAAATCTGCTTGACATCACAGTCATGATCACCAGAACTTGTATCCTTAAAAGTATCTGGAGCTCCTGCTGTAGCATCAAAACCTGGGGAACCTCAGTTTCTCTATCACTGTCCACTCAATGCCCCCCCCAACATGATCGCCAAAGAGGAGAAATCAAGACAAGAGGAGGCAAGAAAATGAGGAGAGAGGAGATTCCCTCACTCAGTTTAATGTTTCCATGTCACCTTGACCTCTCCTTGGCAGTTACGGTGGCAACTCTCACACACACAAAGACTTAATATTGCTCAGCTTCGTCCATTTATTTGTCTGTTCATATTTATTTAATAGGAACAAAGTAATTCACCTGTAATGTAATTTAGTAAGTGGAGTGTACCTTAAGATCAATACTGTTTATGGAAGACAGTAATAGACAGATAGCCACAGAGGCTTAAGTGCATCACCATCACCAGCGGTATGCATTGTGTGCACGCTGTGTGACATGAAGGTCCTCACAGGGGACGAGCAATTTCAAATGTAAAAAAAAAAAAGAAGAAAGAAAATAGATCATGTATGTCTTTAATTCGTCAGAGATTGTGAGCAATTAAGTTTGTACTAACATCATTTAGTGCATGATAGTTTGGTCTTTGTCACCTGCAATACTGTCACCTCTTAACAGACATCTCAGGAGAGCTTTTTCTCATTCTATGAAGCAGCATGAACACATGAACTGTTGCGTGGTGCGACGTACAGCAGCTTAATCTGTTACACAGTCGACCTGACAAACTGCTGAAGGTGCCTCAGTACTCGCACTTTAGCTCCACGTATCTATCAAGAGATTAAAAAAAGTCTTCAGCAGATCTGCGGAGCGGCCATCAGCTGAATGAAGTTTTGAACCTTTCTGGTGATGAGCTCCTTCTTCCAGTGTGGTGTGCATTAGAGTCAGGTCACACAGGGTATGTTTGTTTTTAATTTCATTATCTGAAATGGAATTTCATTTACTCAAACATAATCAACGAGTCCTGGAGATGTGTTTGATTTGGTTTGACATATCAAAGTATGATGTTTCTGTCCTCCCTGTAGACACAGCTCATGATTATTTCCAGGATTTTTTTTTTAATTTTCATGTGCGATTGCCACAAAGTGATTCTTTAAATAGTTTATTTAGTCCAAGCAATGAGACGAAACAGAAAATCCTCCCAGTGAAGAAAATGACACCCACTACTGTTTAGTTTATTGAATACTACAAGATGAACATGAATACCAGATTAAAATAGTTCCATCTGTAGAGTCTTTAACAAGTAAATCATTAATCCATTCAGATAATCCTTTATTGATCAAACAGAGGGGAAACATGGTGTTAGTCAGATTGTATTTGTATAATCTGAATTATTCTAAAATATCAAACATCATGAACGCTTCTGAATAATGTTTCCTTTATTCAGACAGTTGAGCTGCAGGATTAAACTTTAAACGCAAGGTCAGAGAGCTTTTCATTCAGACTCACTCAAGTGAAAGAAAAAATGATCACTTAAACAGCATGCTGATTACCTCTGAGCCACTCATAACATGGTTCTGAGTAACACACATGGGTGTATCAGCTGGTTGTCTCTGCAGGACGCTGCACATCTTTGTGTTTGAGTGTTTTGGTCTCTGGAGTGACTCTCATCCTCCCACTCAGTTAGAGACAGGAGACCAGCTGCAGCTCACAGGGAGGTGAGTGTGTGTGTGTGTGTGTGTGTGTGTGTTTCAGGGTTTACCACTCTCACTCTTTTTCACTGCCAGAACTCAACAACTTATTGAAATACAAGTCTGAATCCCAGCTTTTAGTTTCGAGCTTGATTCTGACACATTTCCACACATTTGATTGTAAAAACTATGTTTTACTATAACTATGCTACACAGCGGACCAAACTAATTGTGGTTAGCAATCTTTCCATTAGAAAAGTCTGTAAATCACCTTGGTAGTCTGACATTATTCCCTGTTGGTCCAGTCCTGCTCCTGAGCCTGGTTCTGTTGCCTGCTAATGTTAGATTCAGTTAGCAGTTTAGCAGTAGTTTATTACTTTAGTAAGTGGTTAGGCTAAAATGGCAAATCAATATTGACTTTATTGGGACACTAACAATGTTTGAGTTGTTTTCACACAAGAAAACGGCTGGTGGTTACATGGACAAACCACTGAAAAAAGAAAAAAGATTTTGGCTGTTGAAACTCACTGTAATTAGAGCAGCGAGCGATGCTAGGCAAAAACAAACAAGTAAAGTATTGGAGTCCTCTGAAACCTTAACACCCACAAGAAAAAGATGAGTCCGAGTCAAAACACCCATGAGATCCAGATGAGTTAGAGCCAAAAAGCCCAGAAGATTGAGAGCAGTCTAAAGAAAAACACCCACAAACACCAAAACAAGTCCAAAACAAAACTCCCACACGGCCTAGATGAATATGTCCACAAGACAAAATAAAAGAAAAAAGGTTCACATTACATCTCTGTAAGTACCACCATGTAGTTAGTAACCAGGTAATATTTTCATATTAATATATAGTATATCTGGCTCATGTTAGACTGAAGCAACAGGGTAAAAACAGAGTAATAACAGGAACACAAACCTACTCAATAATAATGTTTTGTAACAAGATGGTAACCTCCATCCATCCATCGGTTTTCTTCCATTTATCCGGGGTTGGGTCACGATGGCAGCAGGTTTATCAGGGCGCTCCAGATGTCTTTCTCCCCAGCAACACATTCCAGCTCCCCTTGGGGGATCCCGAGGCATTCCTAGGCTAGATGGACTACATAGTCCCTCCAGCAGGTTCTGGGTTTGCCCTGGGTCACCTTCCAGTTGAACGTGCCCGGATCATGCATCGTAATCAGATGTTCGAAACACCTCAGCTGACTCCTTTCGACGCAAAGGAGCAGCAGCTCTACCCCGAGCTCCCCCCGGATGTCCGAGCTTCTGACCGACCAATGGAGGAAGCTCCATTGGTTCGGCCACTTGTATCTGCGATCTCATTCTTTCATCACTACCCAAAGCTCATGATCATAGGTGAGGGTTTGAACATAGACGGACTGGAAAATCAAGAGCTTCGCCTTCTGGCTTGACTCTCTCTTCCCCACAACGGTCCGGTTCAACGTGTGCAGTACTGCAGATGTTGCACCAAACCACTGATCCATTTCATGCTCCATTTTCCTGTCACTTGTGAGCAAAACCTCGAGATACTCGAGATACTTGAACTCCCTTGCTTGGGTCAGTAACCCACTTCCAACCCGGAGGGAGCGTTCCACCGTTTTCCGGTAGACAATAAATTATCAGTGCCGCTCAATGAGATTAATGTTTCTACAATATTACTACCATCAAAGTCACATGTCAATTCTTGGAAGTGTTGGTCATCAAGCTATGATGCAGAAATTGGTTTCTTGCACCACCTCCTTCTGTAATGTTTGTCCAACATTACTAAAATGTTCCTATTGCTTGACATCACAGTCTAATCGACAGCACGTGTAATGTTCCAGGAGCTCTTATTTTATTACAGTAAAACCCTGTGGAGCATGCACAGCTCAGGTTCTTCATCACTGAGCGAGCTAGTCTCCACCAGGTCAACTGGAATCATGTGTGTTAAACACACACACACACATGCACAATTAAAAATAATTCACCCAGATCCCAGTATTACATTAAAATATGAATTAGTTCTGCCTCCATGAAATTCACATACACACACGTACAACACATTACAAGGCGAGATGCTAATGAACAGCAGAGGCTTAAAAATTCAATTAGTAATCTGGCTGTGTGTGTGTGTGTGTGTGTGTGTGTGTGTGTGTGTGTGTTCAGAGATGATTGTAAACTGGGAATTAATTAGAAACACTGAACACTCAGATAGAGAGAGTGAGAGACAGAATGACTGAGGAGAGAAGAAACACAGGAGGTGAGCAAAGAGAGGATAAAGAAAGAGAAAATAAAGAGGAACAGAACGAGAGTACAGCTGAAGGATGAGAGAAATAATACAGAGTACAAAGAAACGCAAAGACTGAGAGAATAAAGGAGAGGAAAATAAAGAAAATAGATTCATTCAACCCAAAACAACTGAAAGCAATGTTGATTTTTTAATTCACGTTTGATTAGATACTTTTGTCCCTCTAAATAGAAAGTAACATTAATCACCCCAGGTTACATTTGAAAAATGGAATATAGTTAATATATTCAAATTCTGAAATGTTTTTGTCCAGTGCAGTATATTCACTGTTTGATTTTGAAGTGATCTACAAGTATTCAGATTAGATTACATGTTTTAACAGAATGAGAAAAAAATAATATTTCTATTATTTTTTTAATGATCTTTTCAGCTTGCATGTGTGTCCTTGTGTCTTAATGGTCAACTGAAGCTGAATGATGTTGCCCTCTAAGTATGATTACACTGTGTAATCTACATAATTTGAATTATACCTAAACCTTTCATCTTGTAGTCAGGTACGCACAGAAAGTGGAAGCACTGTGCTCTGCTGTTCAGACAGAGTGGTCAGTCTTGAAGCGGAGCTCCACGGCCAGCTCGCAATCTACTTTCACTGTTTGTTCTGTTTATTCTGCGAGCTGAAAACCCTCCTCAACTTTGACAAAATATTCAAGACTATGGCCCCAGCACATTAGTTAATAACAAAATATTTAGTCATTTATATCACTATATACAATTTGTTGTAGGTTTTCTACCTTCTGAGCCAAAAGGAATGTAACATGTTTGTATGTTTCTCCTGCATAGACAGTCCACTTCTTCCATTTTCCAGCGGTGAAAGAACCATTTCATCTGTTGCACTAACAAACAACATTTTACCTTTTAGTAACCTATGTCTCCGCCTGGATTGTTAACTGACGTTACTGGTTTTTGGAGGGATAAGATCTGAAGAAGGAGTACATATGATATCAGTGGGTTTGAGTGCAGGGTTAATGTAAGTCTGTTAACCTTTAATCTTCCTCTATACGTTCACTAAAAGAAGCTGCTCTTCTCAAGTCAAGGTGCACTGACCTCATAGCATTATTTCCCAGCCACTCCAGACACAAACTGTGATTTCAGAGCGGTGGAGGGATAGACAGAACGACCTTCATCTGTCCATCACCAATTAGCCGTCGTTTCTCTGAGGATTTGGACCACCCCTAATTAACAGCAGTGAGGAGGAGCGAGGTTCGACCCACAGAAGCAGATAATAATCGTTCCCAAGGCGAAGAATCCGAGCAGGAGCGTCCCCAAATCCCTCCGCTGCCCTCGCCTGTTTGCTGTGATTTGCATGTTATTATCCGTCTGAGTTATTTTGGTTCATTTGTCTAATAAGGTTGAAAACAGCAAGAGACATGACAGACACCGTCGCCATGGAAATTGTGATGGTGGCTGTCAAAGACGTGGCATTTTTTTTTTTTTGTTGGACATTTGCATGTTCACTGGTTTAAATCCTGAGCCAGGACGTTCAAGTCAAAGCATTTTGCTTTCTGACTCTCCTTCCATCCTGATGATTTCCCTTCTTGTCTCAGTCCTTCCTGCTGTGCGCTTCCCTTCATCTTGTTTTTTTTTTTCTTTTCCCATTCTGTGTGATCAGAATCTCCGTCGGACTGAAGATCACTGTAAAACTCTCTGATCCACACTTTGGATTCATGAGGCAGTTCACTCTCTTTTATGCAACATGCTCTCAGATCAAGTCCAATGAAAGATAAAAATGATGCTGCTCAGATTCATAAAATAATAAAAAAAAATACAAATCTGTTTGTTTGTACTCTGTAAACAACATTTATCTTCCATATTTGTTAAGTCTAATCATCGGACTTCAGGTTGTAGAAACATCAGCCAATTCGGTGAGATACCTTCACCTGCTCCCAGATCAGTTTTGCTTATTTCTGAAAGAAACGTCTGGGAAGTTGGTGCTACACAAAATGGTCCTAGCATTAGTACTGAATGACATTTTGTTTATCAATCATTGGTGGATCAATGATGGACGACACGTCCGAAATTCAAGCCATAATTTCACCAATCATCTTGCATTGGTGACATCATTTGGACTCTGCACAGGTGTGATTGGAGCCCCTTCCAAAAACCCAACTGGCAGACTCAAATGTGAGCCGATCAGCTGCCAATCATGCATCAAATAACTCAATACTGCAGCCAGCCACCAGGGGGCAATCAACATGTTTTCCTTTTCTGGGAGCTGTCTGTTTACACACAGACTTATGAGGACTCACAACTTGTGAGGACCTAGCAAGTGCCCACATTTTAGACCAGTTATGTTAGTGTTAAGACTTTGGGTTTATAATGAGCTTAAAATATTTGTTTTAAGATTTATTTGTTTAGACACACAGCAGTTATGATGAAGCATCAGACTGAGCCTCCGGGAATTCAAACTAAATCAATATGGTGTCCTCACAAGTGACAAAAACAAGAGTGTGTTTTATATTTGTGTGTGTGTATGCGTGTGTGTGCAGCTACAGGCAGCAGTGTGATCTACATAAGAACAGACAGCAGCAGAACTTACATAAGACAAGCAAGCGTTTCCGTCACCTCCGATCTGCGCGATGTCACGGCAGCTCAAGTCCTCGCCGCGGAGAAGACGCACAAACGTGCAAATCAGCGGCGGCTTGCATACAATTCAAAAACTGAACTTTTCTAATGTTCCAGAACAGAAAGAAGAGAAAGTTTCACAGAGAGAGCGAAGAAAACGAGTCGAAGCAGCATGAAAACAAAATAACGCAAAGACACAAACAGCAAGGAAAAGCAGACACCAAACTGCGTTTATTTTTCTGCCTCTTCCTCAGATGAAACGATTCATATGCTGACAGAAATCTTTAGACTCTTGGGATTTGGAAAGTTGTTCAAAAGCAAACTTAAAAATTTTGAATAAACATTGCTTGTTTGAGTTTTCTCTGCAAAATATTTTAAATATGTTAAAACGTGTGTAAACTTCACTTTTCTCGAAAAGATTTATGAGGTACTTGATTCAAAGTGTGCTGTGAATTATGCATTGAGATTCCAGCTAACATGGTTGACGTTACTGTTAGTAACTCATTTTCCAAGCCTGTTATTTTACTTACATATGAGTATGAGATTATACTATGTAATCCACTTTGCCACAAGCACAATTCACTGCCGAGCCGGCCTGAAATTTGAATCATATCCAAACCTTTCATCTCGTAGTCAGGTACACACAGTAAGTGGAAGCACTTCCCTCTTTCTTTGGGCGCCTATGTTTTCACGCTGTGCTGTTCAGACAGACTGGCACTCTGGAAGCGGAGCTCCACGGCCAGCTCATGATCTAGTTTTGCCGTTTGTTCTGCGTGTGAGCCGCAAGTGAATCTGGTGAGAAAACACACTGCGGGCCAATGAAAAACCACAAAAGAAAAGAAAACAGCGCTGTGGCGGCACATGTTTGGAGAGGTGACCACGCTGAGCAGAACAGCAGGAGTTGATTACACTCCAGCATGGCTGTTAGTTTGCAGTGCGTTGGGAGAAATTAATGCTAATTATATGTGTTCTACAGACAAAATTCTATTGTTTCCATGTCTTAGTGTGGCTGCTGTTGGAGCATGACTGCAGATATCTAATCTAATATAAGCATGATCTACGTGCTTCATATAGTAGTTCAGAGTAGTTTCTTCCCAAAAGTGATGTGTTGGTTGCAAACAAGCCGGTTCAAAGGGCCGACTTTTTAAAGATGAGAGCCAGCTCCTGTCTGCGAGCTGTTGTGTACACATACAAATCAGAAGTCGTAAGTGAAAACTGAATTCTAAAAGGTCTAAGTGGTAAAATGAAGAGCTGTTTGGGAGTCGAAAGAGCAGACTCTTCAAATATTCTGGCTTGCTTAAAAAGAACTGTAATTCCCATCACTGCTTCCCAGAGTCTTGTTGACAGGCACAGAAGAGAAACTGCACAGACGTACGAGGGGGACGGATAAAGAATCGTTTACAGTGAAGTTATAATTATGTTCCCTTCCACTGACCCCCTACAAAAGAATTAATCAGCATACGTGAACCCATCTCAGCCTATCCTGTCAGAAGAGACTTGAATGCTGTGTCACAGGGTTGCAGAAATAACACAATATTTGTAATATTCCGTCTTCTGCTGATGTTCATGCACATTTAAGCATTTCAACTTGCAAAAACTCTCAGAACACCATCAACACGTTGAAGAAAATAAAGTTCTCTTCATTGAATTCTTTGCGTTTCTGCAGATTCCAGTTAATCTGAGGCCCCAGCAGCCGTGTAGTACTGAAAACATAACCACGCACAAGGTTTACATGGTAATACAGCGACCAGGCGCTTGAGTGCGAGAGCAGCTTAAGGCTGGTGGTCAGCAGGGTTGTGTGTTTACGTGGCTACAGGCTGTTTGTTGTTGAAGTGAATCTGATCAGACAGGAAGCGACGTGGGCTCTGAACACAGCAGGCTGGACGCTGCCAGTCCACGCACTCCTCGTCTCTCTGTCCTTCTATCTGTCTGTCTGACTTGAATCTGCCCTCCTGCTGTTCCGAGTCTTAGTCTTTCTCTGTCGCACATCTACACCCGCTGTGCCTCACTTCTCTTCTCCTTGTCAACCTAAAAAAACCTTTTACTGCCTGCTCACATCTTCTTTTTCATTATAATGCTGCTGTGTGTCTGCAGTCTGTGACGCAGAAACATTAGTGCTGACAGCAGTACAAACAGCACTACTGACAGCACTCACTTTACAAGTAGTCTGTTTAGCAACAACTGTAGGGGAAGCAGTATTCTTGTGGTCAAAGCAGTGGTATCAATAATGATAGTAATTATTATAATAGATCATGCTAGATAGTGCTAATAGATAGTTCCTATCAGTTGGGTTTGTCCAGTCTTTTTTTTTTGCTCACTAAACGGATTGTTTAACCACATGCAACCAAAGCCTGCTTAAACGCGATTGGTCAATACTACTTGTTACGCGTCAATACTACAAACAGAAACAAGAACACTTCTGAACCCAAACTCACAAACCCCTCCCGCTCTTGTCTCCCTCCAGGTCCACTGAAGGTGGTTGTCCCCACTGAATCCGTCTCCTCGTACCTCGGCGACACCGCCCTGCTGCGATGCGAGGTCTCTGGTGACCCGATGCCCGTCATCCGCTGGCAGAAGAACAGGGAAGACCTACCGCTGATCTTTGACCCTGACTCCCGCCTGGCGACCCTGCCGTCTGGCTCTCTGCAGGTCAGCCGTGTCCAGCCCCCAGACTCAGCCACGTATCGCTGCCTGGCTGACAACCCCAGCAGCACCAGGACGGGGACGGACGCTGAGCTCCGAGTGCTCCCAGGTGACTGATCGAACAGTGATGTACTGCAAACACATGGCTGCTCGCTTTATTGATCCATTGGGTTGCACAAATGCTTCCAGTCAATTTATCAATAAGACTACCCACATTTAAGACTTACTGACCTGAAGTAGTTTCATTTATCTGGTTTCAGAGAGTTTTGGCATCCAGCAATAGTGTAGACATAGTTTTAGAGTCATTTCGCACTCATAAACCTAATTTCTCATATGAAATATGAAATATATTTGACATTTGAGAATATTATTTGTGTTGTCGCCCTTAGAAAAGCTTTAGATTTCCAGGCTTACAGTGAAGCACTGCACCAGCAGTTTTACTTAATGGCGAGTTCTACTTTTCCTGCAGTCATCATTTTGTCAGGTAGTAATTTTTGTTCATTTCCTCCCAGTGCTGGATGTCTCATTTTAAAATGAAATGTGATGTAATGAATATATGGAGTGTAAGATGTGATTTTAATAATGTGTCTGGACTGAGAGGAAGCAGCTTCTCATCAGTCTGCAGGGAGTCCGTCAGCCGCTGATGTTCAATTCTCTCCAATTATACGAGTCCATACACTGTCCACTCCATCACTCAGATTAGAGCTCAGGTTAACTCACTCTCTTCCTGGTGAAACAAGGCTTTGACTCAGGCTTGTGAAGTTTTCCTTTACTCAATCCCAGCGGGGCGCTCCTTGGAGCCGAAGTGTCAATCTTCATTCAGGTAATCACACACAGGCCCACTTTGCATTTCAAACTGTGTTTAAACCAGAATCAACTTTTGAAGAAAAGCAACCAAAACTCCTTCACAGTCTGAAATATGACTGAATGGACCTTGTGGATTAAACTATGACGCTCTCCCAGCATTGGCTGCTGCAAAGTAGTACCACCAAGAGGTTTCCTTTGGTTTGTTGCTGAGGGGAAGAGAGAGCAACAGCTGTGGTTGAGCGACATAGACAGTGAGTGAAGAGAGGAACCGAGAGCGGGAAAGGTTGATGATTCAGATAAATAAAAAGTTATTTTCTGATTGTTTTATACATTACGTTTAGCACTTTAGCATTATTACATTATTTAATCAAGAAAAAATACATGGTAAATATGACTTAATAAATATATTTGAAATTAAAAAGAAATTGTAAATAAAATAACAACACAACATTAATAGCAAAATGAATCAATAAATAACCTATGGAGTTAAAAATTTTTAGATCAATGAAAGTTAAATGATGAATAGTTAGAAGAAATCAATTAATTAAATATTTGCATTTTGAATAGAATAAATCAAATATTTAAAAAAACACAAAGACAAAAATGCATGAAACCAACAGACAAACAGAGTAATATATAAATAAGACTGAAACATGAATAACAATACAAACGTTCTTTACTTCAATCTTTTGAGTGTTGAAATCTTTGTCTGAGAATCTTTCAAACATCAGAAACATCATCGAGTTTTCTGTGTTTCCAGTTTTAGCTCGTTCACTTTGATCAAACTGATAAATCTTTCATGATTTTCACTCCATAAAGAGGTTGTTAAAGGGCCAGTGCGTTTTCCCGACCTCTTGCCAGGCAGATTGCTTCACATGACATGATTTCCAGTTCAATCTTTTTTTTCCTTTTTATCCCCTTTTCTCTTCAATCTGCATGAGCTTTTAAGATGGATTGAGCTTTAATGATGCAGACTCCATTAAGATTTAATGTCTTTATAAAGTTTTTAACAGGTGGATCCATCAGAGGAGCTCAGAGGTCAAAGGTCAGAGATTATCAGAGGGCACCATCTGATTCCCATGTGTCATCTGTAGATATTCATCACTGTTTGTGCGACCTTTGACCTCTGTCCTACTTTCTGCTCTGTTCCAGCATGTGAGTCTGAATAAAGCCGTCTGATTAACCTCTAAAGAGCTGGCATGTAACTGCTGTGTACTTTCACAGCAGGTTTAACCTGAAGCTGGGAAGAGAAGTGACAAACAGCATGCTTTAAAGAAGAGCTGTGATTGGCTCTTTTCTGCCACATGGAGCGCTTCAATCAGTACATGAATACGAGAGATGAATCAGTGTTAGAAATGATCAGTTTATTTGAGAGACAGCTGTACAAGCCTGTGGACATAATTACTCACACGTAGACTAGCCAGTGGCTAGTTAGCTTAGCTTATCATGAGGACTGAATCAGAGGGAAGCATTTAGCTTGGCTCTGTCCAAAGGGAACAGAATCCACCCATAGGCACCTCTGTGATGTCTCTGTTTCGGTCCATTTTTTTTAAGCACCTTTGTATCACACTAGGAGCATGTTAAAAGCAAAACAGTTTGCCCGACAGACTAGTTTGACCAGACGTAAAAAAGTCCCTGTTTTGAATGATCTGTCCCCGGTTAAAGCTGTACCCGAAAATGTCAACGATTTTGACACTGAATCGGGGGAAAATGTGTGCAGACACACCAGGCCACACCTTGACACTGGCCAAAAACTGCTTGAAAAAAGGTGGAACTCTCCCTTTAAAATACTGTCATCTGCTCGTCAAAGGGCTGAAGCTAAAGATTAATCATTAGCAGTTCACTTGCAGATCAGCTGATTGGCCTTTCTTTCCATAGCGGCGGCAGCTAAGGCTCATGGGTATCGTAGTATTTAGAGCCATCCAACTCGTGTAAATGTTGCTACTAATGGCATAATGTGAACAAGATGTACCTCTGTTTTTTAAAAGAGCGATTCTCCAGAGGCTGATTAGTAAAATGGAGAGCTTGACTGGGCATGAATACAAAATAAAATATGGTAACGAGATCCGACACAAACAGAATAATACAGGATAATAACCTTCCTGTCGGCCAGCAGAAAGCAAAAGGAATCCTATGAGCCTGTTTGACTGTGCGCTGAACTGAATAACATTATCCAATAATCACATTAAAGGGGCAGTTCACCTTTATTTCAACATTTCACAGCTGCTGGAAAAGATCAGGAATCACCAGAAATGGTTTTCCAGACACATGCACTGTGTTTTATGGTATCAGAGTGTGCCCCGTCTCCTCCTCCTCCTGCTCCTCCTCCTCACAGGAGTGTGGTTTGATTTGCTGACAGCCTCCTTTGGCGGAGTCGTGCCGTCTTTCAGTGATTATCTCTGTGATCCCTCGCTCTTTACTGTTCTCTGTGACCGAGCAAACACAAAGTGCTGCGTGGACGTTTCTCCCGCTCCTTCGTCTTTTGTCTCCTCGTGTTCACACTTCTCCTTTCTGCTGATGATCTTGTTTTCTGTTCCTTTTGTTTTGTTTTTTTTGTTCCAGAATCCTGAGGTCAAACAGATTTATATCTTATTTACTATGTATATAAATCAGACATCTGTTCCCCACATGCACTAAACACTAAACCTTGAATCACAAAAACATGAAATACATAGTTTGTACTGCAGAAATACAAGATTTCCACCTGACGGCAACAGTATGAAATAATAAAGTAACAAGATGTGAAATAGACAAACTATGGATGGAACATCGAACAACTTTAATTGAATTGAATTTCTTTCTAAGACATAAATCTGCTCAGCCTAATTTATTTCAGGCTGAAGAAATGTGATTTTTTTTGTTGAGGATTATCAGAAAAATTCAGATTTAAAGTGTGTGCGTCAGTCTGTATGTGTGTGTGTGTGCCAGTGCCGTGGGGTGCGTTGATGTAACTTCCTGTCTCCTGAAGAAAATTGTCTCGTCGTTCTTTGAGAACATTCCAGCCCTCAGGCCAACCTGAAGGCGAACACAACCTGACCTACTGCAGGAGTGCGTGTGTGTGTGTGTGTGTGTGTGTGTGTGTGTGTGTTTCTTCAGTGAAATCTGTCTGAAAAACATGAAAGTTTTGACTGATGACAACTTTCAAAAATGTCACGTCCAGCAGTGTATTGCTACATCTGGCTTGAAAGATTTAAACCATCCCTTCTCATGAATGTAGGTGCTTTGAGGAACTCTTCTGGTTTCACTGTGTTTCACAAACTTTGAGAGGGCAATGTGTTCTCTCTCAACAATGTTCTCCGCTTTGTATCCCCATGTCAGCCAGATGTTGAGAAGTCCTCTGGTTCATTGTTTGGTTTCTAACTCCATGAGACTGTCCTCCCAAAACAAACTATATGTCATTCCAGCACATTCTCTGAAAACAATATGTTTCTGTATGTTAACAGTTGTACTATTGCTGACAAAGGAGGAAGTTGTGCGAGCCCACATAGTGAGAAGGTTGTACTTGATGGATGGGACAATGAAAAGTTAGAATTCATTTTCTGTTTCCTACCATTTTCCTAACATTTCTCATCACCTAACCATGAACAACTGGTCATTATTGTAACCATGGTTACAAAGATCCCCTTCCTGTATTCCTGTTCTAACCCAAACTAACTATAAACCTAACCAAAACACGTAAACTGTGCCATCAGATCAAAAAATGTTCCGTTGTGACATTCACGGACAACAAACTTTGTCATTCTTTATGTAGGACTCATTGGTCCAAGACTACAACTGACCTGAATTCTACTGAAATGTACCTGTACCGGGCTTAACAACTGATATCTGAATAAAAATTGAAATCACCAGGTATTTTCTTCTCTACTATCACAGAATTGTCCCAGACGCCACATGAGTCTCTACCCTGCTGACAATGGGACATCCTTAAATTTGAGCGCTGCTTGTGACCTGTTTTGCATACCATGTCCATCTCTATGTTCGAGGACGTCTGTCCTTTCAGCACCAAAGACAGCGACCACATCAGTACTCTGTCTTCAAAGTGTCCGTCTGGTTTTCAGTCGTCTGTGTGCTAATTAGCAAAGACTGGAATTGAGTGTTGTTATAATAATTATTGATTCAGTGGCTTCACTTCCTGCTGTTGGGTGCCGTCGTGTTGATTGTTATATATAAAGTTGACAGGTCAAAGAAAGTAGATGTGTTTGATTAGAATGGGATTCACTTGGTTCAAAAGAAAAAGACATCTCTCAGAGTTGCTGTGGATTAAAACATTTCTGATAAAAGAAGTATATCTGTGCTACAGCACAGAATGATATTTTAAACACCTCACTCTGTTTTGAGAGTTAAGGGAAGCGCCTTTCCAATTTCAACAAAGCCAAAGCCAGGTCTATAAAGAAATGATTTTCCCAGTTTGGTGTGGAAGAACTTTACTGGCCTGCACTGTGCTCTGACGAGATGAACTGGAGAACTAACTTTAAGTCAGACCTTATCACATCAATGTTACTGTGTCATTGTTGCGGGAGATAATCCCTGCAGCCATGCAGGTTCCAACATCAGGTGGAAAGCCTGAACCAGAAGAGTTCAGGTTGTTCTAACAGCAGAGTCGTCACCAACCTTTGTTTTCTAATGACGTCATCGACTGTCATACAAACACAATCTTTAGGTGTCTGCATACTTTTGGCCGTGTTGCGTTATCTCTCATTAAATGAGTCATCTGTTTACTCTCTCCTCTCTTTCCGTCTCGTCCTCCTCAGAGCCTGGGGTGAGCAGGAGCCTCCAGTTCCTCCAGCGTCCATCCAGAGTATCGGCTCTGCTGGGAACCGACGCCGTGCTGGAATGTTCCGCGTCCGGATACCCGACTCCGAGCATCCAGTGGAGGAGAGGAGAGGAACTGATCCAGAGCTGGTCTGTCTCATTGACTGTCTGTTAATATTATGCACGACTCCAATAACCCATGTTTAATCCAGGTGGTAAACAACAGTAAAATAAAGTAAATTAAAAAACAACAAGAAAACATGTATAATAATGAAATAGTAAAAATGTAAAAATGAGTAAGCTAAATAAAAAGAATAAAAATAAGGCATAATAAAATATACAGGTAGCTCCAAATAAAGATTAAGATATAAATAGACAAATAAATAAATAAAAGAAAATGGTGCAACATTAAAATACATAAACAGAAAAATATTTTTAAATGGTTCAAGTAAAAAAGTAAAAAGTCCTGTATCTCAGCATTTCATTCATTTCTGTGAAGAAAACTGGAACCAGCGGAGACATTGTGAGTTTAAAGTTTAGAATTAGATTTTTAGAATAAAACCTCACAGGACAGACAAGCTCTGTCCACAGAGCTGCTAAACCTTGTCCTCCATTAGAAACGTTTAAACAACCAACAAGCAATATTGAAATAAAAATCTGAACCTGCTCAAAATTCATCCAAATCGCTCGTTTGTCAGTTCCTGAATATGATATGAAAAATACATAAAATATTAGTCAGGCCTCGTCAGTTTACTCGCTGATGGAAAAAGGTTGTGAACAGAGCCGTGGAAACACATCAGTGAGTCACACTGTGTCACTTGGTGACATGTTGCTTCATTACGGTGAACACACACACACTGTAGTTTATTTATACGCCCTCATGCTGCCCTAGATACTCACTAGAGCATCAAATGTGGATTAATCCGCCGCTGGAAATAGTCCCAAGGAAATATACTATTTATTACTGTTTGAGTAACAAGTCTTCAGCTGGCTTATAAACTACTGTGACCAGCTGTACTAGGCAATGACTCAGCGTTAATGTGCAGTATGTGTGAGCTGTTTTTAAGACATCTTCAGAGGGGGAGTGTGAAAGTCCTGAAGTAATGGGAAACATATAGAATTAACCAGACTTTTCAGTATAAAGCTAACTTTTTTATTTTTCATATAAGATTTCAAAATCCGCAAAAAGTAAATGACCTCACTCTTCCTCTCTCTGCAGGAATAAGAAGTACTCTCTGCTGGCGGGCAGCAATCTGATCATCAGGAGTGTCACTGACGACGACTCCGGCGGTTACAGCTGTACGGCGAGCAACAAGAACCACAACATCACTGCGAACACGGAGCTGAGTGTGCTGGGTAAGTGTTTTTCACTTTTATTTTGATAGTGATAGGAAATGAGGGGAGACACATGCAGCTCTAGACTCAACCCACCTTAATCCTCAAACACTCTCATAGCAAAAACAGGGACAGGACTAAATGTCCTCACTCTTCTCACACACACCACACACACACACACACACACACACACACACACACATATACGCCGTCAGTGTTCAGCGCCGTGTGGAAAAATAAAAGAATGAAACCATGTCACTTCCCAAAGCTCCCGAGGGGAAGAATAAGAAAAAAAACATCCAGACTGCAAACTGTTATCAGCCTGACATCCACGAAACAATACAAATAAATAAGATAGAATAAGAAATCGTCCACATTGCTCCGCTGACAGAAAGCCCCCTCCTGTCTGCAGACACTCTCAGGGACAGGGAATCACATCCAGAATCAAATGCAGTCATGAAATATAAAACCGGAGCCGTCTGTTTGCTTCAGGAGCTTTTCATAAATAAAATATGTTTTGTATTTATTGTCTGACTGCTCCTCAGCTGCTGCTGCATTCACACTGAAGCAGCTCGAGCATTCAGACACCTGAACAACAGATGGTCGTCGCTTTGGTTAGAAGCAGAATATATCTTTGCCGGAATACTATTTGATTTCCATCACAAATAACAAAATATTATTAGAATAAAATGATCATGTTGAGATATATATTGACATCCTTTCATTTTATATATATATAGGTATGCATATCGAATCATATGCATAGGATCTGTGCGTTCAAACTGTGTGTGGATTGTCATGGTACAATAGGATTCATCAGGATATCATCCCACACGAGCCTCCCTCAGCCCGTCATTCCACATTCTGCTCGTAATTAAATAGAATTTTTTTACTATCATGTTATTTGGCACCAACAATGGCCTCAGAAATGAGCTGCTTAAGCTGTTTTGTTTGTAGCACAGGTGGATTTATGGAGGGATGAAACGTCCCCAGAAACTTTTAGGAAATTTGCCTGCCAACATTTTGGCTCATAGTCACACACACAAGGCTAAAACACATCCTGCTACAGATACCCGTGTGGGGGAGTGTGTGTGTGTGTGTGTGTGTGCGCTCTAGACGAGTGCAGAGTCAGCATGCTGTGTTGGGAGAGGCTTCACCGTGCTTGAAGTCACTTCACTGTGACGCTAGCAACACCCCGGGAACAATGCTGCGCTGTGAAGCGATTTTGTCCTGCTTGCCACAGTCAGAATTGGGTCACTGGTCATATCACGCCTACTGTGCCCCGCCCCCGCACACACACACACACACACACACACACACACACACACACACACACACACACACACACACACACACACACACACATAGACCATCATTACAAAGATGCCAGTGACTGTCACAAACAGTCTGACATGAGTCCAAACACAGAGCTTATCAGACAACAGCTCCGTCAGATTTTTTTAATATACATATTTTTGTATAGCATCTTTTCTCTGCAAACAGAGACTTGAAATCAAAATCCAAAAGAAGCAGCTGTTGTTTGTTCGACTCTCAGGAGAAAATCTGCAAATTAACCTTCCGGTGTTTTCATTCTCCTTCCAGCTGGGCCTCTCTGCTCGTCTCTGTCCTTTCATGTCTTTGTCTCGGCGTCCCCTCTGAGTCTGTCTCTGTGTTCATGCCGCATTCATATTCTGTTTACACTCCGCTCTCGACAGTCGCCGCCTGCAAACATCACATGATGTTTACAATAAACAGTCGGAGTCTTTGGTATGTCACGTCTGGGGTCTGATTGCAAATCTCTGGAGTCTGACACGTTAGATTCGAGCCCCGGAAACAAGATCTCTAACCTTAAACACTCTTAGGGAGTGTATGCAAATGATTTGGGTGAAGGGATTCAATTTTAATTAAAAAAACAATTTAAAAAAGGCTCTTACCGGTGTCACACTTCTAAATGCATGTCAAATACAAGAGGACTCAAGGACATGTGAGTCAGATGGAAACCTGTGTCCTTTGTGTACCCAGTTCTAGAAAAAAAAGCCACAGCCAACACGTCTAATTTTACTTTGATTAGCAGAACGAGTTGGCGATGGTCAACTTGTGTTGTGGACTGACTTTAAGTGGAACAAAACCGACACTTCACAATAAATCTGAGCAGGGAAGACTGAAGTCAAACATAAATCTGTCTCCTGCACAAGAGAACCAGCGTCATTAAACACACCAGCCGTTATTGTAAGAAATCCACTGCCAATGAGTAACCGTGTGCCTGCGGTTACAGAGAATAAAGGAAGGGAATGATGAAATGAAAAGAAAGAAACAAAATGTGAAAGGAAGGAGGGAAATCAACTGAAGAAGTCCAAAATTTAAAGCAGACACGAAGCCCACATGATCGGGAAGTCCCTCCAGAGCGACGTCAGCGTTCGTGATGAACACGTGGAGGCCGGCGCTGTCCGTTTTCCACACCTCATGTCATTTCTTTAAGTCTTTGATAAAACATTTTGGGGCTGAAGCTTGACAAGGATTTAAAGTATCATGACGAGCCCTCAGCTATCTGTGTATGCGCTCTGGATTTATTTATTCATCCCTCCATCTGTCTGCCTTTTATCTCTCTCTGCCTCAGCTGCAAATTGAATATATTTGATAAGGTGAACACTTTACTTACATGCCACATTTACACACACACAAACACACACACACTGCATGTTGATAGACTTTTTGTGTAGAAACATGTAGATACACACACTGACAGGAAGTGAGAACTCATGTCATTAATCTGCTGCTCTCAGTTTCTCTTTTTTAACATGAATACTGTTCGTTTAATGAATTATCACCACTCAGTTCTACTTCCATTTGCTGTTAAGCCTGTGTCAATGAACATTGACGCTTCTTGGGTAGATTCTTCACATTAAAGCCTCCAGTGGCTTGAGACATCTGCGGATGTGTTAAAAGATCAAATGAAATGGATGGAAATAATGAAAAGAATATTTGTCCAGATAAAAAAATAGTCTTTTTATTTGAGGCTACCACTGTGACTCCTTTCAAACAGGCCGTTTTTATTAAAGAAAAAGAAAAAGTTCAATTCGAACTCTTCACTCCTGCAAAGATGTTTGGTGTTCCATATTCATGAAGACTTTTTATTTTTATACACAAATTCTCTTTTAATCTGCAGCTCTAGCTGCCATATGCGGAACATATTTCACATTTATTACGAGTATAATCTCCTAAATTGTTTTCCCGCTCATTACTCTCAAAGATTTTGGAATGTGATCTCACTGTTCACGTCCTCAAAAAGTCTAAATTTACATTTCCTGTGGCCAAAAGTCCACAGAGGAGTTCAGCCGTGTTTATTACTTTATTAATGTGTCAGTGCTAAATATAAAAAGGCCATAAAAAACCCTACAGATACATTAACGGAGCGTTTTGGATGGAACTGTTGAGTGTTGGACATGTGACAAGCTAACTTATCCACTCCCCGTCTTGAATTTACATTAAATTAATAAAAGTGAAATATGTTGTGCTAAAATGCTCCATTACACTTTGTTTTTCCAAATGGAGGCAGTTAGATGCTGATGAATATCCACAACGTGGTGATGTATGGAGATGTGTGTGTTCTGACTCCACAGGGCAGCGGCCATGATTAGATGATTAGGATAACGAATGTGTGTGTTGTTTCCCATAATAATGAGTGCAGCCTGGCTCATTAGCTGGTTCCTGTTAGCAGTTTAATGAAGGCAGTGAGAAACAGAGCCGGGACTGTAGCCATCAGTCATATCCAGCATGCTGCTGTCAGCGCCGGCTGCTGCTCTTAGCGCCGAATGCTAATGGAAGAAAACAGAGCATACAGGGTGGACGAGACGCCGTCCCGTAACCAAAGAGTCACAGGGTTGACCCCGTCCAACACATCGTACGACATCAGCGCATGGCTGCTGACAAACGGTGTCAGTGTTGTTATGAGGGTTTTATAGTGCAGTCATAAAAGTGTTAGTGTTATTATGGCAGTATAGTTTTATAGCTTTGTTGTGGTGTTGTTATGATGATGTTTGTGTATTTAAAATAAGGATGATGAATCTAGACATGTCCTGATCACCAAACAGACTGGGAGCCTGATAGCTGAAAGCTCTGGCTCCCAATCTACTTTTGGAGGAACCAGAAGGAACCCAGCGTCCTGAGAGCGCAGTGTTCTAGAGGGGTAGTAAGGTATTATGAGCTCTTTTAGATACGATGGTGCCTGACCATGAAGAGCTTTGTAAGTAAGGAGAAGAATTTTAAATTCTATTCTAGATTGATGAAGCTGTCTGATCCTGGTTCTGGTCAGTACATGTTCTGCAGCAGTCTGCATCAGCCGCAGAGCCCTAGCAATGCTTGACAAATAATGCGTCTGATTTTTCAGATTCAATTCTCAGGAAACAATACAGAAAAACTTGCCTCTCCCTCTCTCAACTTTCATGAATCTGTGGCATAAACCCGTCCATCCATTATCTGTAACCGCTTATCCTCATCAGGGTCGCGGTGGGGCTGGAGCCTATTCCAGCTGACTTTGTGTGAGAGGCATAAACTCATATTCATCAGTTTTGGTGGATTTATTTAACTTTTTGCATTTTTTTGTCCTTGCACCGTGTGTCACAGCAGCCCGCAGCTGAGTGCATCCATTAAAATCAAATGAAGCTGCAAACACAGAGTCTGTGTAGCAGGAAAAAAGAAAAAAAAAAGAAGCCACTCCATCCCGCCTACGTGACACGTCGCGCCTGTGTCCCATTTCTTTCGGCTGTTCTACACGCTGTATAGTGCCAGAAACGGATTGTGACAACAAAAAGGGGGAAAATGTGAAATTTTGTCATAAATAAAGAGAAACTGTAGACTGTGACCCTCAGAGGAAACCAGAGGAGATGGCAGGAAATGTTACTACGGCACATTTTCCTCACTTTATTCTGCACAAGCTCTATGTTCCAAATGCTGGATGGCCTGGATCAAAAATACCAAGTTGATGAGCTTAACTTTTGGATATGATATAAATGAATTTGCTGGATGACACTCCTAAGTCCACTCATGACTGTACAGTGGTTCTACATAGTGGAGCTTCCTCCTTTACAAAACTTCTGTGGATTCTAGCTTGCAGAGAGTTCACACACCGACCAATGGAGGACTTATCAATACACGACATGATGCCGCCTCAAGACTGAAGAAGCCTCAGGATAGAGAGACAGCTACTCTATGTCCATGAATAGTCATTATTCTACCAACAAGGAAACATGTTTACCCTTGGAGATCTGACATTGGTATCTGACTCTGTAGTCTTCATACATCATGTACCTATCTGTTGTGTCTAGAGAGTGAGACAGCCCTGTCCTCTGACCTCGGTTACCATAGCAATGATCAGAATGGTGCCTGCTTTCCTAAGCACAAACATACAGCTGCTCTGTGTCATGGAGAGAGGTCAGTGGTTTAACACCGTCCCTACAGTGACCACTCATATGCATGACCCATATTTCACATGCTAGAATAGAAAGGTCCCTCACCGCACTGACTGCGGATGAGTACCTGATACAACCATGAAATAACCCAAACTAAAGTCTGTGTAAAGTCAGAATAAATAGGTGTTCTGAGTTTGTCAGACCAAAGAAGAAAGTGTTATTAACCACCCAGACAAATTTGAATGAATAAAAATATCGACAAGTTTATGTAATTAGGTGTCAGAATCAGGTAAAAATGAATTTTAGCTCCAGGACTGTGGGGGCGTGTCCTCTGAATGTGCTGGAGCCACACCCACACATTTGAAGCGACTGAAACGTGTCAGATGAGTTCAGAGAATGACACGACTAACTTTGAAACACTCTGAGCAACATGAACTCATCTCTATCTCTGTTAGGGGTGCAGGGGAATGTTCAGGGTGGCCTCAATGTGTCATCGAGCCACCCTTTAAGGACCGCCTACAAAATCAAAATCCAATCCAAAGTCTTTTCTCATGTTTTCAGCAACTATTTTCCAACATATTTAATGTATTTTGAAAGAAATCTCGACACCAAACATCTCCTGTTATGTCCCATTTGACAAATCTCAGTCATAGTAAGAACAGGATGCAGCACATTGGACAGTTTTCCTCACACTTCCACTTCGTCTCCATTTCAAGGTGTTTGTGTCTTTTAGAATCACACGCACCATATGTTGCTTATATGTGCTCCATGAAAAGAGCTATGAATTGAAGAAGGCTTTAACAAAGCTTCTGTGTGCACATTTACGACACAAGTCTTCAACCTGCAGTGATCCAGTGATGCACGATGCATGTGACACTGCGGCACAAACACATTTAAACAGAAGCTCTGTATGCTCATATTTAAAATGAATTGTTAGTCATTAGTCGAAACGTTGTTAATGCAGCCAAAAATCCACTGCAGTTGACCATACACACACACACACACACACACACACTTGAGAATAAATCATTAAATACACACTCTGACTAATTCACAGCAGTAAAACACAGGCTGGTTTAGTCTCTGCGGTCTGCGGTGGTGATTGTCTCTCTTCTCTGTGGAATCAAGTCCCTCTCCAGGAAAGACGATACACACAGACACACACACAGACTGTAACACACACACTTTCTTGGTTGTGGCCTGCGGGGTTCCTCTCCTGATTAATTACAGGCTCTGTAAATTACTGTGGGTGTTTTAGAAAACATTTAACAAGCTGCCAAACTCCCCCACTGAGCCACCGGCCGGCCCGCCGCCGCTCGCCCAATAAGACTGAAAAACATGAAAGAGAGAGAGGAGGGGCGGGGTCACAGAGCTCCCACAGAGAGAGGGAAGTCTCCGCTAATGCAGAGGGAAGATTTAAGTCTGTCAATATGTCCGCCGGTCCAGCCAACACCAGCAGGTTTTCAGCCAATCAGACTGAATAAACTGCTTGAACTGCTTCTTACTCTCAGATATTTCTTTGCCAGGATGTGTGGAGCTTTCCAACACTGGATGCACAGAGGAACAAAGCTTCAGAGCTGTTGGACGAAGGATTGTTTAATCTGATTTACACCGATTTATCGAACCAGTGTAAAGATAGAAAAGAATGCACAGATGTTAGTTAGCTTCCTGAATTCCTTTTGTCCTCGTCCCCCCTTTTCTTATTTCTCCACCCATCCTTCCTTCCTTCCCTGCACATTTTTTTCTTCCTTATGTAGGTCGAACTCATGAAAAGTCATTTTTAAATAAGCCTTTAATTTGATTAGATTAAATGAAACTTTTCGGTGCCTTTGGGGGGAAGCTGAGTCACAGCTGGATGTGTTTGATGTCACATTGGGCTCGATTTAACTCGAAGCTGAAAGATTTATTTCATATTCGACTGTCTCTGAGAGCCTGGTGACACAGGACACAGATGTGATGCTGAAGGAGAGATACTGCAGATTTATATCAAAGTACATTATTCAGGTTTAAACAGCATCTGGATGTGTGTGGAAACATTAGTATCAAATTAAAATCATTAATATTGTGACGTAAAAACAGATTTTTTAGGTATTCATTTTAAACAAATGACCAGTTACACCATGAAAATACACATTATCAGCAGGTCTATGGATTGGGAATTAAACTAATCACCTCACTGCTAAGGTCATTTGAAAATCCGGCACATCAGTCTCTGCCAGTCTGGTTGGTTACAACACATTTCATCAAATCCCGGCTTGGTCAGTGGCCCTGTGCTTCAAAATATGATGCTGTAGGCACCGCTCTATAGCGCCCCAAGCCTGTATAGCTTAATGGTTTGATATGCAAACAAACAGTACCGCCTGTGAAATTGCAGTTCATGTCCTGTGTGAAGCCAAAAGTCAGAGCCCCCTTATTTTGTACATATATATATATATATATACCTAACGTAAGCTATGTAACATTATTTCCTTAGCCTAACTGCATAGTTACATGGCATTAGTAGTAGTCGTAACACAGACGGTCACCATGTGTGTGTTACGCTGCATGTTTAGTACAGCCAACACTAACCAGAGAACAGTTCCACAGTGTACAGCATTAACAACCAGAGGTGATAGTCCAGTGATCTGTGGAGATCATGCAGAGAGGGAGTCTAAGGACAGGTGCGGGACAGGTTTCCTGAGACAAGCTGAGATCAGGGTTAGCAGAGATCACCTGAATGAGTTTCAGAAATTGCACTAAGTGGAGGGACTGAACGGTCTGGAGTCTAGGAGGTTGAGCCGGTCTTTTGTACTGCACGGGCTGATTGGATGAGGAGGAGCAGGTGGTGAGGAGATCAGGCAGGTGAGAGGGAATCCACCAGAGTAACACACACACACACATACACACACACACACACACACACACACACACACACACACACACACACACACACACTGTGTGTTAGTGAAGCAGCTGTGCCTGTAGCAATGCTTCTTTGTCTGATCGGTCTCTAAAGGAAACCGACTGAGGTCATCAGAACAGACACGGAACTTTGGCTTACAAGCCAAACACAGGGCTGTGCTCTCTGTGCATCTGTGAACGCAGCACCTCTGAGAGTCATATTTTGAGGAGAACTAATGAAGTTGCGTTCCCCTGGATACAAATGCAGATAGTAGCTTACATGATTCCCCAAACGTGGTGTGATTCCTTCAACCTCTTTCGTCTCTATCTGTCTCTTTCTCAGACCTCTCAGCTCACCTTCCTCCCGTCCGCACTCGTATATTAAAGTGTCGCAGTCTGTTCAGGTCATGAATGTTCAGACTGTTTAATCCGTCTGTCCCGCGTGCTGCCGCCGCCGCTGCTCACTTCTTTCTGCCTGATCGCAGATTTTCAATGAAGCCGCCGACGAGTCAAATCAAATTGATCTGCCTTTGTCTCCTAAAGCTTTGTAATCCAGGATTTGAACTCAAATCGAGTCTCAGAGGGGAGAAGAAAAAAGGATTTAGCGTGACTTTTACAGACATGACCTGACCCTGACAGGACTGACCCGCTCTGTGTGTTTTTTTTTTTTACCCCTCACACTCCATTTGAGCTTTAAATTCCACAGTTGATTATCAAATATGGCACAGCCACGTGCGACCTTGTGGAGAAAACGTCTTCCTCAATCTCGTCCTGGAGAGAAGGCTCGTCTCATGGAAGCGATCACTTGCAGACATCTGTTCGTTTTCACCATCTGTTGGCCCCTCTCTCTGCACGCTGCAGATTATTTGGATGTTTGCGATGAATCTTGGGAGATTCCTGTTCCTTCTCGCCGCTCAGATCGCCCTCTGTTTCCTTCTCATTGCCGTTCCTAATCCTCCCATCTGTGTGTTCTTTGGTTTGGGAATTCATATTATGCTGCTGGGTAGAGGTGATTTTAGAATTGGAGGTTACTCTGATGGGCTCTAACACAAACTGCTGCTCTGCGGTTCATTTACAGTCCATTATTTTCTCACTTACTTATGCACTTTTACCCATCATGCTTCAGGCTGTAGTTTGTTTGACCTTTGACTTGTGTCTGCAGCGATTACCTCCACGCTGTCTTCACCTGTCCGTTCGATCCGACCGCTGCAGCTCGGACGGACAGGTGAGGTCGGCCTCCCTCTCGTACTGATGTGACAGGACTTGGGTCAGGGCTGCCAGTCAGCGAGTGCCGCGGTGATCTGATTAGACGTCAGACATATCTGCTGTGTCACCCTGCCACGATGACCACCGATGCCTGTTTAAACTGATGCCATGGCAACCAGCTGGAAGTCTGCCTTCCTGTTGTGAGCTGAGGCAAAATGCAGCTGTCTTTCAGACAGCAGAGAACAATCAGCCAGAGACAGCATTAAAAGAAGAAGCAGAAGTAGTATTGAGTGAGCAGAATAGCAGAGTCACTGTGTAGTCTGTGATGCAACTGTGACAGGTCGATCTTTGTCTGCCACATGGACGGAGGAGCAACCAGGCTTTACTCTGGTCCCCTGATCACTGTCTGGTCAGTTCAAAATGCCCCCTGAGGCAAGCTAGGCTAGTTATATGGGGGAACTAACAACACACACACACACACACACACACACACACAGTCTGACTGGTCTTCAGTACTGGTCTTCAAGTATTACATTATATAGATTAATTTTTTATTCATTGTTTACCAGGTACACAGCAAACAATCTATTTAAATAGATCTATTTGCAGAACGCGTTTATATCGATCTGAACATGTTGATACTGATGAGAACAGACAGATTACTCCTGAGAGATGAGATAACAAGGATGTGATGTATATTAAATTACCATACTCAACTTGCTTTGTCTACAGGCAGCTAATGAAAAATAACATACCAACATTAATAATATTTAATGAATATTCTGTGTGGTATAGAGCTGTTAGACCACCTCGTTAATAGGTGTGTACCTTGTTAATACAGGTGTGTACCTCGTTAATACAGGTGTGTACCTCGTTAATACAGGTGTGTACCTTGTTAATACAGGTGTGTACCTCATTAATACAGGTGTGTACCTCATTAATACAGGTGTGTACCTCGTTAATACAGGTGTATACCTCATAGCAAAGCAGTTTAGTGTTCATATGTGCGCTACTTGCTGGAGTAGCAAACTGGGTTTCATTACATATAACCCCTAAAATACACTGCATGCGGAACGGCGACAGAGCCGATATGTTTCAATTTTAGTCAGTGTCAGCTCACACAATCTCTGGTTCCACTGTGCCACGGCTCCGGAACGACTGCAGTGACCGGCTGCCCTCCACAACACATACACAAAGCTTCTATTTTTCACGGACGCTGGAGCTCAGAGCAGATTGTGCGGGGAAGGAAATCGGCTACACAATACAAAATAAGACCCTGGTTGATTTTCAAAATAAAATACTCTGTGTTCAGCGCGGATCGAGTTTCATTACAAGAACACGTCATAATGGCTTATTTAAAGTTGGTAATTGTTGTATAATCACAATATTATACTCGAGGGTGAGCTTTAACTTATTACTGGCGCGACAGTGATGCAGTCAGGAACTTGCGCTGGGGCCCGTAAGTGTTAGCGTCATTGGTTATTTTTTTATCATTATTTTGCTTCACCCTGCATGTTTCACATTAGAAAGGCAGACATTTCACTGTTTGATCAAAAAAAAAAGAGGATCTATTAGATGTAATTAATAAATTAAACCACTAGAAGCTTGTAGCAGAGTGATGACACAGTGCTGGAGGTATCAGGGTGACTGTAAACTATACAGACTTTATCAAGACAACAGCTAGCATGGAGCAAACACCTCCAACAGCAACCTAAATACTTTTTGTATTTACTTTTCTTTCCTGTTCTGACCTTCAGTTCTATTGTAATCACCGTGTTGGGTGTTTTAGATCCAAAACTATTTTTCATTTTCCCTTGAAGGGGATTTACATAATTATCTGTGTGTGTGTGTTTATTGTCAGAGCCAAAACATGAACAGCATAGTGATGATTTCGCCTTCTTTAGGACGCTATAGGTTCATTACTGCTCTCACAGATCGGTCCCTGCATTTTTTCCAGATCTTGATCTGCAGATTGATTACAGATCCGATTTGTTTTGTGCTCACTCAGTAGTTCTGTCCAAAAAGAACTTTCATGTAAAACCTGCACTCAGAGAACGATCAGCAGCTCTCAGTGTGAACACTTTGATTCCTGTAATGAGGAGTCTTCTGTTAGTGCTGAAATGAATCTTTTCACTTGGCTTCTGCTGAAACATGAAGGCAGCAAAGTGCCTTGTTCTGATGGAGAATTATTTTGTTTTTAGTGTCAGTTTTAGTGTGGAAACAACACTGTGACTTTTTCACTGATGAGGAGAAATGGAAATCTCTCAGTTTTCTCAGCAGCACAAAACAGATCTAATGGGTTTCAGGTCCATGTATGGAAACGCTGCATTAAAAGTAAATATCTACATAAATGAAGGCACACCACCTCCAGCTGAACCTCTAAAAAATGAAACTGCTGCTCCTCCCAGTCAATGATTAGGGCTATCTAAACTTTTCTCATCTGTTGTTACCGGTTGGTGATTTGATTTCTAACCGATCAGGGGCGCCCCTCTCTGCCTAAAACCCCTCCTCTTCAGGAGGGGTTTTAGGCAGCTCTTCAGAGAGGACCTCCTCTCAAACACTACCAACAAAGACAAGATAAGCTACAAAATGTATGTTTTTTTTGTGTGTGTGTTTTTTTGTTGTTAATAGAATGATATTGCAGCCATGGCCTATCTGGCATTTAAAAAATGACAAGATTATACTGTGATGCACATTTTTTAAGATCCACACCCACCCAACTAGTTACAAGAGCCAATCCACTTCACCTGATCCGGATCGAGCACTGCATCTCCAAGGGGCTGATCAGGCTGCTGGGAGTAGCACATTCACACAAATACTAAATCTAGCTGCCAAAATGAACACAGCTCATGATTCTCTTACTGCATCAATGAAATATTGCAATTATGTAATAATATAAAACTCACAAAGATCATTCAGTATAATAATAGATTTTAATAATGATTTTAATATTGATACTTAGACTACATTTGGTTAGTAAAACTTTGAATTAAAGCTTCCCAGAATTCTACTTTTTTTACTCTGACTGTGCTACTTTGAAATCTGCTTTTGCATTGTTAGCTGTCACTCGTGAGACTGAGATGTTGGATGAAACAGATGTTCACAGATAACACTGCAGATACACAAGTTGTTTTTGCTTACACTGGATCATAAGTGTACTGTCTACTGTGAAAACTGTTGTTGGACGTCTGCTGTGGCTGCAGCCTCAGAAAACCTGAATTTAACACAGAGGAGAAATCATGCTATTTCTTGCATTATGGGAAATGCAGAATTAAATGCTGTTTGACCCGTACTTGACACCAAACATCAGGATTTATTGGACTGTGTTGCTTCAATTTTGACTAATTTGTCTTTTCCCGCTTTACTGAATTTTAATACTAAAGTTTGTGAGTTTGTGAGTGACCCTTCATATAAAAAACCCTCTCAGGCCATTACTGAAGCAAAACTATTTACAATTGTGAGTGGAGCGTGGTGTAACTGTATCTCAATCCATGTGTGTGTAATGAGATCTGTAAATGTGTAAAAAAAAAAAAAAAACAGGTTTGCAAGTGTATTGAGATTTATAAAAGCGAACATCGGCGCTTCACTCTTCAATGATTGTGGCTTTACAGCCCATTAACTATTTCTAGCTTGTCCACGGTGTGAATGATAAGGTCTGTGTGTGTGTGTGTGTGTGTGTGTGTGTGTAGTGTGTGTGTGTGTGTAGTGAGTCTCCATGGATGCACTTAATGACAGATAATTGGTGGTTAAGTGCAGATATAAAAAGGAAGCTAACGAGTTTCTGTTCACACGAAGAGAGTTTAACTCGAATGAGTGTGTGTGTGCATGTGTGTGTGTGTGTGTGTGTGTGTGTGTGTGTCTGAATGCCCTTCACCGGGTACTGTCATCACACACACACACACACACAGCAGATGTTCGTTGAAATGAACGATGGAGCTGATTTCCATTTGAATGCTGAGTGGAAGTTATTATGGTGCAGCTATAGAGAGGCATCACTGATGGTGTGTGTGGTGTGTGTGTGTGTGCGTATGTGTGTGTATGAGGCAGAGAGAGAACAACAGCATATTCTTTCCTTATTCTTTTAAAATGGCATTTGTTTCATCAGATTGTGATAAACTATAGTTTGACTGAACTTCCTAAAGAGAAGTGTAAGCTGTGAGCGATGACCCAGGTGTGTTTGGATCCAGACGAGGTGGAGTCAGACATGTGGTGTCTGGTGGAGGTCAGCCGGTTGTTGGTTGCGTCTCATTACCATATGAATGGCCGCTCTCAGCTGTTTCCAGCAGGAAGTAGAATCGTATTAACGCGGCGTCCCGCATGTCGTGGTTGTGTGGTTTGTGTACCACAAAGGCCTTTGTGAACACGTCTCCTCAGATGACCAGGTAATCAGTGTTAAACTCACAGCACTGCAGAAAGAAAAACATCCAAACAATCAGCGGACACATGGGAAATTTCCTATGCACAACAAAGGCTGCTGGGTAATGGTTGGCAGAGTAACGAGATTGTTGAAGAGGAAGAAGAAACAGCTGACCAGAGGAGACGGTTACATACATGAACTCCATTACAGATAATCTGTATCATCGCTGTAGACGATGGCGTCTTGTGTAATCATCTTTTAGAGTGGCTCCACAGACGCAAGGCAATTTTCAAACCTACCATTTAAGAAAGCTATTATCTCTTCCATAACTGTGATGTATGGAAGCCCCCAGAGGTCACATGGTAGGGAAAAAAATTGATTGTCATGACAATCCCTGCGTCTGGAAGGAGACTGCTTCTGAGCTGAGAAGGCAGAATAAAAAATAAAAAAATATGATGTAGCTAGCTGGTTAGCCACATTCATGCAAATATAGAAAAAGACAATAAATGTATGCATTTAATTACCACCAAATTATAGCTAGTGTCATGCAAATTGGGGAAATTATACACATATGCACTCTATCCTGACCTGCAAATTACAAACAGGATCATTTTGATCTTTTCCATGATCACACCGGTGTCTTAGACAACATTTAGTGGTGTTGATAGTCACTCAGTATAGCACCAGCCTCTGCTGCTGTGCCTCTTCTTTATGCACCCGGAGGAGCTGTTGAAAATGAAAGTGACTGACGTACATCGTCACGTGAACGTGAGCAGTAAAGCTCTGTCTTCTTTGCTGGATAAGAGGTTTACATTGTTTTCGTGCTGCATGTAAAGGAGGGGAAGCTGATCAAGACAATGAGGTGACAATAAGTGATCGAAGTCAAAGCTAAAATCACTATAAACGAAACAAAAGATAAATTCAAGAGAACTGTAAAATGAACTAAGTTAATAGGAAACTGAAGTTTTCATGTGACATGTGTGGTTTCATGACACACGTTAGAGCGGGTCGCCCACTTATCAGATGACTGGTGGTTCAATCCCTCCGTGGTCCACCAGTCTTATCGAAGTTTCCAGATTGCTTCTGAAGGCTCCTAAAACTAATGAGCAGTTGGCACCTTGCGTGGCAAACAGTGCCATCATGTGTCACACCTAGGGATGTAACGATACACTCAACTCACGACTCGATTCGAGTCACGATTTTTTTTTCGCGATACGATTTTTTCACAATTTTTTTAAAATCAAAATGAGCTACAGACAAATTATGACCAAATAAAATTATCTTTTTATTTGTAGGAAAAAAATCTCTCTTTACAGAAACTCTCAAACAGTTTGTGTTCTTATTAGGGCTGCCAGCAAGCAGCTGATCTGACCATTACCTTTCAGCTTGAAGTATGAGCTAACTGAAAATAAAAACAATTAAGATGATAGCTCAATAACCCTTTAATGAGAGTCCACGGTCCCGGGAAACGGCGAGGTCCGGGCGCTGTAAACGCAGAGCCGGTCGCGGCGCACCGCCTCGGAGGAAATGCGCCCGGCGGGGGCCAGGCAGCGCCGGGGAGAGGTCCCACGAAGGGATCCTCCCGCACCGTGCGGCCGTCCCTGACCCGAGTTTAATCCCCCGGGCAGACTGCGCGGAAGTTGCGGTGATTGGTTAAAATTGCAACACCCCTGAATTCACGGGGAGTCACTGAAGTTGCGTTGAAGTTGCAAATCGCAACATCGTGAATTCCTGGAGGGTCTGTGTTATGGTATCATTTACAGTACAGTCAGGCCTGACGCTGATTACCACTACTGCGCATGTGTGTAGGTGTGTGTGTGTGTGTGTGTGTGTGTGTGTGTGTGTGTGTGTGTGTGTGAGAGAGACACAGAAAGGCAGACGCGGCAGCGGAAGCTGCAGCCACAACGTAACCTATTTCTAATTTAAAAAAAGACGAAAAACAACATATCCTACTTCTCTCGCATTCGCCAAGAATCGCGATTCATTTTTTCTGTCAACCGATGCGAGTCGTCACACATTTGTACCGATTTTAATCGTGGCACGATGTATCGTGACATCCCTAGTCACACCGGTATGTCAAGTTGAGTTTTTGTCCTGTCTCCATGTTTGTTTTGTGACTTCCTGTTTTATTTTGGAAACTGGTTTCAGGTCTCTTGCCCTTCCTCATGTGTCACCAGTCTGATTGTCTCCCCTGATTCCTGATTGTGTCAACCTGTTCCCCATTACCTCCATGTGTTTATAGTCTGCGTCTCCCTTTGTCCTGTGCCAGTGTGTCTGTTGTCCTGATCACCAGCACTCTCGTCATAGTCTAGTCAGTAGTTATCTCGTAGTCTAGGTTTTTGTTTTTCTTCTAGTTCCTGGAAAGAGTGATTTTTTGTTGGCCCTGCCCTTTTGAAGTTCTAGTTTAGTTTGTGCTTTTGATCATCCCTCATCGTGAGGCGCTTTTTGTTTCCCCGGTGTTACCCGGAGTTAAGAAATAAAGTCATCTGCTTCATCCCGTACTCTGCCTTTGAGTCCTCTGTCTCGAGTTCCCCCGTTGTCAGTATGAATGTGTGTGTGATGGGTGTAAAAGCACTGAGTGGTCAGAAGACTGGAAAGGTCCACAGTTAGCGCTATGCTGAGGACTGTCTTATTTCTTTGTCCTTTTCTTCCTCCTGCAGTGTCGCCTATAAAATATTTGGACTTTGCCTTTTTTTGGCAGCACAAACACATTGGCCGACCTTTTTGCTTCAACACTATTCATCAAAACTTTAGCATATCTGTCTTTGGACCCACTCTGCATTTTATTTTCATTTGGAGTCAGCAGTCACATAAACTTGTGTAACAACAGATTTGACTTTCCAGAAAGAAGTTTGAGGTTTTCTTCAGAGTTTTCTTGGAGCAGCGACTAGTGAACATTGAAGGAACTGCAGCCGCACGCATCGAGACAACAGCCATGACTGGTTCAGATGTGATCTCCCTGCGTTCCCGGCATTCAGTCTCTCGGACTAATTCCTGCACACGTGTAGCAGTCTGTGCTGTTTGTGTATCACTGTGTAGTTGTTGGTGTGTTGGAGCTGCAGCGGCTCTGAGTTTAAAGGAAATCGTTAGCTCTTAATTAGAGCATTACTGCAGTGATAAAGTTACACCTCCAGATAATGATGTATTGATGGAGACACACACATACGCACAACTCTCCCCCTCTACTAACTTTCCACCTTTCCTCTCCGTCTATTTCTTTTTCTTCTTTCAAGTCTTTTTTGTAGTTCCAACACATTTTCTTCTTCGTTTACTGTCCACTTATCTTTTTTCTCCTTGTTCCTTTTCTCTCTCATCTCTTCCTCTTATCGCCCCCTTTTCCTCCCCTTCTGCTCTTTTGTCCTGCTCTCTGTATCTCTTTCTTCTCTTGTATTCCCTTCTTCAAATCTTTCTTTCTTTCTTTCTTTCTTTCTTTCTTTCTTTCTTTCTTTCTTTCTTTCTTCTTCAGATGCTCAGTGGTTGCATGTGTGTGTAGTAGTAACAGTGCTCATGAAGCTGTGACCTCATGAATATGTGTGTGTCTGTTTGTTGACAGCCATGGAACGTGCCTGTGTGTGTGCGCTGGCAGCGAGGATGTTTGTTGTCTTGGGGCGCTGACAGCGTCGCCGTGGCGCTCAGTGCAACGTGAGGCCCTTCAGGCTTCGCCCTCGTCCCTGTCGAGGTTTAAAATGGCTTCTGTGTCACATCTCGGCTCTCGCAGTCACGAGCTTGCCGCTCGCGTTTTCAAAGGCAGCGTTCGCTGACAACCAGCAGCCATCTCGTCCGCTCTCCTTCCTGTTTACAATGTGTTGAGCCTGCGAACAGTTTGCCAGCAGTCACATGAGCTCGTACCTCAACATGTTTGAGTCTGTCTGCTGCTCCCATCACTTCATGTGTCAACTTAAACTGCTGTCACTGAATCCAAACTCCTGCTTTAGGATTTTTTTTAGGTCCAGGCTCTAAAAGTTTTTTTTCCAGGGGAACCGTCACAAGAAATACACAACTTATTTTAGAAGACAGTAACTCTTTAGCTTAGCACAAAGACTGAAGACTGTCTCTGCCTATCACAACAGCTCATTAATTAACACGTTACTTCTTGTTCATTTAAAGGTCCAGTGCATATGATTTGTCCATTCTGGGCTACTGTAGAAACATGGTGGGTCATGGTGGACTACACAGAAGAGAACCACATCATCTGTAGATAAAAAAATACTCTATGCTATGAATATTCTTTTCAGTTTCTATCAGTAGATCCTCATAATTGTTTCACAGTGGAGCTTTAAAGCTGAATTTGATGTTTTTGGCCATTAGTGGGCAGTAAATGTAACATGGCACCTTTATAAAGTTGATAAATATGTTGATCTGCCACTGATTTACACGTCCAGCAGACACAGAGCAACATTTAGATTTGTTTTGAGTCTTTGTTACATCCTTCTGAGCTACAGTCTCTAACTTTGTCCGTCTGCTGCTCGGAGGTACAATATAGATGTCGGCTGTAAAATCAAAACAACAAACTAAAAGTTGCTGAGGCTGAGCTGAGGGGAAGTGAGGGAACACATTCCTGTCTGAAAGAAACATGTATCGTTCCAGCCAATCATTAAAGCTGTATGAGTGTACGATTGGAGAAATATTTAAACCCGAGACTGCATCAAATACAGATGTTCCACATTAGATTTAGAAACATTTCCTTAAAACTCAGCTTGGCATTGTGGTGTCTTTGGAAACTTTTGGATTTTGGAGTTACAGATAAAGTTTTGTGGTTTTTGATCAAAGTTTAGCTGCAGAACGTAAAAATAAGGTCAACATGTTTAAAACATATTGCTGTAAACACAAAGGATACTGCGCTAGCTTCAATTTAAAACTTACTAAAGATTCAAGTGTTGTTCAGTCAAAGAAATCCTGACCTACATTTGTATTAGCTCATGATTTGTTTGTTTGTTTGTTTGGTTGATTGGTCAGTTGGTTGATTGGTCAGTTGTTTGATTGGTTGGCTGGTTGGTCGGTCGGTCAGTCGGTTGGTTGATTGGTTGGTTTGCTGATTGTTTGATTGGTTGGCTGGTCGGTCGGTCAGTCGGTCAGTCGGTTGGTTGATTGGTTGGTTTGCTGATTGTTTGATTGGTTGGCTGGTTGGTCGGTCAGTCAATTGGTTGGTTTTTCACGAGAAGATTTCACGAGAAGACACATCGAGCGTTGCATGACGATCACCTGAAAACTAAACTGCATGATCTGCTGTGATGTGCGTTTCACCTGTTTGCTGAGGTTGTGTGTGTCTGAAACATTAGCGACACAGATATACACCTGAAAATGTCAAATGACCACGAGGAGATGAACGTATAATGAGACACAGAGGCTAATGAGATAAGACACGTTTAGCTCCTCAGTAATAAGATGAGGACTCGGTTTATAATTGTGTTAATTAGTTTGTAATTAACTGAGGTCTTAACAGAAACTTGCTAATGTGTTCCCAAAGGAAAAAAAAAAAAGCTGCTGAACGGTGACAGAGTGACTGCAACAAACTCAGCGCTTCACTCGTGTGTGTCTGTGTGTGTGTTTGTGTGTGTGTGTGTGTGTGTGTGAGAGAGAGAGAGAGAGTCAGGAGGGTGTTAAGGTGTTCCGCTGTTATTTATGCATCATGTTATTTTGTCTATTTTTGCAGTGCCTCCTCAGTTCCTGAACTACCCGACCAACACGTACGCTTATGAGTCCACCGACATCGAGCTGGAGTGTGCTGTGACAGGGAGCCCGCCGCCGACTGTCCGCTGGATAAAGAACGGAGAGGAAGTCATCCCCAGCGACTACTTCCAGATAGTGGTGAGTCAGACAGAACCCAGACACTACACAGACATCCTCTATATTTACATCGGAATGGTAGGAAATAACTTTGGAACCTCTATGTGGAAGATACTCCTGTGAGTAGTTCAGAGACAAATCTATTTCTATCACTCTGAGTTCAACCAAATAAACTCAAGTAGATCCAACATTAAAGGTGCAGTGTGTCAGATTTAACAGGCTGTATTCTCAGAATATAATAAAAAAGTCGTATTCAGACCAAATCATGCATTTTAATTGCCCCAGGGCTGTGCAGCAGTGTGTGGGAATAGGGAGGGTGCCGTTATTTCTCGGATTCACCGTGTTTCTCGATATCAGCGCTCCCTGTCTCTCATTCGCTGTCTATGTTGCTCAACCACTGCTGTCTCTCTCTTCATCAAACAAACAGGCATAGACCAATAGAAACTTCTTTGTGTCACTATATTGTAGTGTAGACTGTAAAATGCTGACACTGAAGTAGAAGCCAGAATACAACGAATAGAGAATCATAGTTTAGCCTGGATCGTCCTCAGTCAGAGACATTTCAGGCTGACTGTGGAGCGGTTTGACCAATCTGATCTTCTGATTGGTCACCGCAACGTGACATCAGGCTGCGTTTTTCCACTGGTTGAATCTGGAATCTACAGACACAGTGGATCCTCTTCCACGGAGTCCGCTGCTGTGAACTGCTGTGTTTCCGCAGTAGACCAGAACGGCCAAACGAAACACTAGATAGGACACGTCACACGTTTCACTCATGTTGCCACTACACTGCTAGATGGTACTAAATCCTACACACTGCTCCTTTAATAGGTTGTGCAGAACTGTGAGTAAATATTCTACTTAAAGTCACAAATATATTATCTTGTACAAAAGTCCTATTAGGATAAAGAATGTATTTTTTCTGGAAAAGACTAATACAGAGTCAGTGAGATAATCCCTAACACAGCCACGTTCTGCTGTCTAAATGATGAAATTATAATAAAATAAATATTTTAATGTGAAAGACTGGCAGGAAGTATTTGTCTGATTGACAGTATCTAATGTTCTGTTGGGTATAACAACGCTGTTGTCTCACTATCTGATAATCTGGTTATCACTTATAATCTCTTATCCTTTTAATCTACTGTAAAGAGAGAGATTTTTTTCTGGTGTGTATAATGGCTTTACTGACACATTGTCTGTGTCGATCATTCAGGACGGCAGTAACCTGCAGATTTTGGGTTTGGTGAAGTCAGACGAAGGATTTTATCAGTGCGTGGCTGAAAACTCTGCCGGCAGCTCGCAGGCCATGGCTCAACTGCTGCTCCGAGAGCCAGGTAGGAACACACACACACACACACACATGATGACACACGTGATGTCTGCCGCTGCTCATCGTTAAACACAACCTGCTATCGTCACCCGTTGTCCTCACTTCTGTCATGACACCATTTCCTCTTTGACTTCGCTTCATTGTCGTCAGTTTCGTGTTCAGACTCTCTTCTGTTGCATTGTGGGTGATGGAGTTCAGACAGTTTAACGTCTGACAGTTGTTTGTTTTTTATGATCTTCAGTTCATCTCCATGCAGACAGAAACATTCAGCGTCTGTGGCTGCTGTTAACTCAGCGTGCATCAATAATTCTTCACAAGTGATGAATTACCTGTTATGTGGTGTTTAGATAAAAGTCACAGCAAAGACACTTCACAACATTGAAGCTGACAGCTACAACACACACACACACACACACACACACACACACACACACAAAAAAAAAACATTCCATTACTATTCATAACTATTGATCATATTGAATAAGTTGCAGTATACATGAGCAATACGCTAGTAATGAGACTAATAACTATATTTACCAGAACACAAAACTGGCTCCTGATAAATAGACTGACTATAAAAACAAACTAATAACACAAATGAGTCATTTTAAATGGATTTACTCAGTCAATTTCATGAGAGATAGCATGAATTACGTGTACGACTATATGAAAGCAACATCAATTTAATCATAACATCTGTGTTTCATAATGATGATTCATCATGTCGTGTTTTGAGAACACATAATTGCTAGTTATGGTTAGTTACAATAAAGTGAACTTACATGAGTCATAATTATGAATTATAGAAGCAGTATCTATGAGTTAGGAGGCCGTGTTTTGGAGTTTCAAAAGTGATAATTAGATGTTAGGTAACATAATTTCTATTACAGGTTAATTATAAGATCAATAATTCATAATAATCACCAACTTTTTCTTTGGTGCAGCAGTGTATGATGGGACTGAGCTACTCTATATAATATCTGAGACCAAGCTACTGTATGTCGTATGATTAAAGAGACTTGACATTGAATCAACATGCATATTATATACATATTACCTAACATTCATTATTGCAGATGTGTTTATAACAAAAATACCAAAATAAATTTTAAAAAAGTTCTCTTACTGAGAACACATAATTACTACTTATGAAAGTCACAATACAACTTAAGTTACAAGTCTTAATTATGAATTACTGAAGCAATGTTTATGAATTACAGTACAGTAGAAGGTCAGGATTTGGAGATTCAAGTTCTGTTACAGAAGTCCTATTACGGGTTAATTATAAGATTAAGAAGTTCATAATAATCACCAAATTATTATAGTATTGTCTTAGATGCAGCAGGCTCCACACACTATTGCGATGGGACTGAGCTGCAGGACGTCATCTGAAACAGACTTTGGCCAACATTCATCACTGCAGTAGTTCATGTAGAAGCATGTGAGTTTGCTCCAGACAGAGACAGGTTTGCCTTTTCCAGTGGCACCATTAATAACTGAATTAGTTCCAAGTGTAACCACACCACAGACTACACTGTGTGTGTGAATTAATCCTGTGCCTGTCTATATCTGACTCAGGGGGGCTGTTTCCACTCTGTCACAGCTGAGCAGTCTGAATTGACAAAGAACGCCATAAAGAGATCTTTATTGTTTTCTTTAGCGTTTGTGTTTTGTTTAGCGCTCCCCAGCCCCACCACATGTGCCTCCATGTTTGAATGACATCACAAAATGTTCCTTGAATCCACCTGAGTTAATGATTGGCTGGGCCTTTTCCCGGGAGGAAATGCTCTGCTTACTTCTTGTTTCAGTCAGACTGAGTCACAGCTGAGAGAACAGCAGGAGGTGACTGGTTTTGGCAAAGTTTCTGTTTGTTGTGCCGTGTTGTTGTTTGTGTCGGGGTTAAAATTCAGTTCGTCATGTGGTCTGACAGCAGTCGCTACCATCTGATGCACACACACACCCACACACACACACACACACACACACACACACACACACACAGATTTGAAGATGTGAACAGCTCAGCCAGTCTGCAGAACATCTGAGTCAGCACAATAGAATCACTCTGCATCTAGAAGCAGCGTGTGTGTGTGTGTGTAGGTGTGTGCGTAGGAGTGTGTGTGAGGATAAAAAGGGCAAGATATACTGAGTACAGTTATATTCACAAGTTATATTATAGTGTTTGAGTTTCCTGAGTGAATACTAAGCAACATAAGTGCTTTTAGCTTAAAATATGAGAGCCTAACTAACTCAGCAACTGACTAATGCACTAGACAGCCAACTAACCCATAGCTAACTCACTGAATGGAAACTGCCGTCCTATTTTAGAAACTAGATTTTAATTGTTTTAATTAAAGTTTTAATTGTGGCCGAGTTTCTGCAGTGAATACCAGCCAACATGTTCTTCTTAGCTAAGTGAGCTTATCAACAGTGTGACTGTAACCAGCAACTGGCTACCAAGCAAAGACAGTATAAACAATGCACAGAGCCTGAGTCACGTCACCCGTAGGTTCCCTGAAGCCAAAAATATGCAAATAATATGCATATTAGTTATACTGCTTCTTCCTCACTGTTAATTTAATAATTGGCAAATATGCGGATCATCAGCAGACCTAAGGCGGTCAAAGTGGCAGCACTGTTAATTTTACACAACTTTAAAAATCCCTCATATCATTTAAATTTAAAAAATTCACTCCCAGTACAGTTGTCATGAACGGGGAAATTAGCTATAGAGACCAAAACTGTTTTTTGTACCAGGCTGTAAACATGTTTATTTCTGCTGTGAAGTTGGACATTTGAACATGGGGACTTATGGAGACTGACTCACTTCTGGAGCCAGCCTCAAGCTGCGGCTCAGGGAATTACAGTTTTTAGCACTTCTGCGCTGACTTCATTTCTCAGCCTCGGTGGTTTCCGCTTGCCACCAAGCTGACAAACATAGAAACATCTCCAGTGAACTAGCTAACCTAAGGAAACCAACTAAATAACTGACAAACTAACAAACTAGTGCACCAGATAGCCAGATAATCAACTAACTAAGTAAAGGAATTAATTATATGTTATCCACCCGTGACAAACATATTTGCTAGCTAACTCATTAGTTCACTGGCTGGGAACAAAAAAACATGCTAACTAATATGCTAACTGACTGACTTCCTTTCTTTCTTTCTTTCTTTCTTTCTTTCTTTCTTTCTTTCTTTCTTTGTCTCTGCTTTAATCACTGTTCAGTGTGTTGCATCTCCCCTGAGCCAGCAGCACAGATGGCAACACACACACACACACACACACTCACACACACACATGGGGAGACATTAAGAGGGTCAGATGGTTGGTGTTATCGCTTGGTTACTATCGCCACGGGAACCGAGCATCCCAGCAGGCTCACAGTGGCCAATCAGACATTCCCATGAGAAATCACGGCGGGAGTGTGTGTGTGTGTGTGTGTGTGTGTGTGTAATTGACAGCATACCACCTTGTTACCCTTGACGATGCCAGGCCTCTTGATCTTTGGAGTGACTCTTCACACACACACACACACACCTACACACACACAAACACACTTAGATAGTGTAGCTGAGTAGTTTCATTAATGTAGATCACATGCAGATGGTGATGCTGTTTGACTCCGCTGGCTCTTTACATCTCATGTAGATTTTTCTGTCCCTCACTGGCTTCCCACCCACACACAGTTCATGTTCACCAGTGTATATAAAACATGAATAAAGCAGTATTGAACCGTTTGACCAGGTTGCAGGATCACTGCTGTTCCACGTCTCTGCAGCAGTGGGAGGGTAGCTTAGAGTAGTTTTTTTGCGTTTGGATGTCTGCTAGCTATGATTCCATTAAGCTGGAAGCTGAAAACCCAACATAGAGCAGACACAGAGCTATTGGAGCGGTGGATGTAAGTCCAGTCCTGCCTCTCCTTTTAGCTTTGTTTTGGTCTCCACCAGCTCCTCAGAAAAGTCTCTTTATCTGTAAAATGTCTCGTGTGTTTGTGCTGTTCGGTGCTGAGCAGGGAGCGTTCAGAGTTCATCCTTCTTTCAGCAGCTGGAAACGATGGTGACGAGAGCCACGAGACAACTGATAACAGCGTACAGAGGGACGGATACTGTTAGAGCAAAATGACCTCCCCAATCACAAAGTTTATCGCATTTATGTCATTTAATCTTCATCCAATCATTGCATCTGTTTGAATTTAAAGTGGTAGACAGACAAAGAGGTAGATGGTGTCTAAATTGTTCACATATTCATACATGAGTCAAAGACATTATCCCCTCCACCCCTCCACACACCCCCGTCTCTCTCTCCCTCTCTCTCCCTCTCTCTCTCTCTGTTTTACAATCTCCTCACTCCTCTCTCGTCCGTTCTGCAGTGCAGTCTCTATTAAATCCTGGTCTGGATCTGATCTTAAAGCTGGATCAGGATTTAAACCTCCAGACCCTGATCTGATGTCAGTCTTAGGTCCCACCTTGTCTGTCTCTTCTTGTCTCTTTTAACTTTATAAGTTTTATCTTTTCATCTTTCTCAGCTGAGGTTTATTCTTCTGTCATCCCTCAATCCCATACATCTCCATTTATCTTTCTTTTCTTTTATCAGTCAGAAAATGATCCAGGATTATCGAAAATATGGAAAAACACCTTTCTGTAACACTTTCCCTTATTTCCAGATGAGGCCAAAGTTTCTAACAATGAAGTGAACATACAGCGTACAACAGTAGGGCTGTAGCGATACATTAATCTCATGACACGATATTCAGCCAACGATGCGATTTGATACGATTTGATATGATTCAATACGATTACATCATTTCGTGAAAGATTTTAAAGAGACAGTGTGATTTTGGTGACATCTTGTGACTGTTCTATTGACTTGGATTGAATGAACTGAACTGAAAACTGAAAGCATCAATTACGCAATATTTATATTAGAATTATTATTCTGTAATTATTATTCTGTCACTCTGCTCTGTGCTCCCTGCTCTCTGTTCTACGCACACAGCTCTCTCTCTCTCTGTTGTCCCTCCCCCACAAGACCCCCAGAGTCCTTTGATTGGCTAGAATAAGTCATAGGTACCCTCCAGTGATTGGTTGAAAAAGAAACTAGTCTGCTTAGTAACGTTTGTCTATTCGTTGACTGTGCTTTCAGTCTGCTGAACATCTATTTTTCGATTGGTCTTTTACGTGGTGAAATAGAACAACAACAAAGTGTCTCCGACAGACACAAGCCGCACATCTCCGTCTTCAGCAGAATGTCAGGAAAACAGTACAAAAAACCACATCTCTCTATCATAAACCGTTTCAGAGATATTCACAGATATATAAAACTTTAGACTTTTTGGGCAGATCTGCCCAATCCTAAACCCGAAGTGGTGGGAGCACTTCTGCTTTTAAGCATGAAGCATGCTGGATTTATGTTCACTGCCATTCTCTTGAATCTCCTCACTCTGACTGTGTAAACAGGAAGAGAAAGATGTCAGCATCTGTGTAAAGAGAGTATCTAGACGGGTAACTTGTTAGAAATGCTCTACAGCGACACTACCAGCTGGCTGACCTAACCGCTCTCCCTGCAAAGCCAACAGGGGAAATGGGCAGCGAGCAGAGTGCCAGGCGTAACACGGGGGATTTGAATGGGACTTAATATATCGATACTCGCGGCTAAAAAACGATACTTTCTGGGGAAACAAAATATCGATATCGATATCACAGGACCGATAAAATTGCTCAGCCTTAAATCCCTGCGAGCCAAGCGCTCAGTCTTCAGACTGCGATGTCTCCTTGGTGTCCAACGTATTTTACTTCACCACTTCTGCGATGAGCTGACAGTTATCTGTTCAGGCAAGGCACAGCCACCAAGTACAGGGATCATCCACTCTGCTCGGAACTACTACTACTCAAGTTTTTTTGGGAGGTTGTTTGGTACATTTGGCAGAAAGAGCTTTTTTTGGTTGTGGAGGAAAGTTGGTTAGTTAGTAGTTTGGACCACCTGGAGGAGGAGGAGGAGGAGGAGGAGGAGGATGGTAGCTGGAGGACATCAGAGAGAAGACCAGAATATTTGCTGCATAAAATCTGATCCAGTTTGAGCAAAATCAGTGAATAGTTATAAAAGTTGCATGTTTTTTATAACCTTTCCATCATTCTACCATTCCATCCATTTCCCCTTTGGTTCCTTCCTTCATTGTTTCCTTGTGTTAGTTTCCATCATCATCCTTTTGTTACTTTGTCCCTTGATTTATTTTTGTTTCATCTCATACGTCCTGGACTTTGATTGTTCCCTGTCTTCTGTCTCTAACTGGTTCCTTTGCCTTTTAATTGTTTCCGTCCTTCCTTGTGTCTGTCCTTATTCATAATTTCTTTCTTCTTCCCTTCCTTTCTTCCTGCCTTTTTGAGTCACTCAACCTTTCGGTTTAATTTGCAGCAGCTTGTCAGCCTGCTGCATTTCACTGAATATGATGTCGTTTTTATTATTTTATCTTCCTGTTGTCAGTCATGATAGAAAGGCACTCTCCTGTGTTTTTCTTCTTCAGCGTGCTGTCCTGTTTTAATGTGATTTATCTCTGCTGTGGATCTGTCCCGTCACTTTACTGTGTGTTTTCTGATTGAATTGCTTCATGATTATTTGACAGTTGGACTTCTGTTGAATTGATTCCTTTTCTTCTTTACTAATTACAAAACACAGATAAGATGGAGTTCAGATGAAACTGAAAATCAAAGTGGAGGGTTGATTGGTTGGTTGATTGGTTAGTTGGTTAGTTGTTGATTTGTTGGTTGGTTGGTTGTTGGTTAGTTGGTTGGTTGGTTAGTTGTTGATTTGTTAGTTGGTTGGTTGGTTGTTGGTTAGTTGTTTGTTGTTGATTTGTTGGTTGGTTGGTTGTTGGTTGGTTGGTTGGTTGGTTGGTTAGTTGTTGATTTGTTAGTTGGTTGGTTGGTTTTTGGTTAGTTGTTGGTTGTTGATTTTGTTGGTTGGTTGGGTGGGTGGGCCTGAAAAGCTCTTCTTCCTGGTGGTCCAAAACACCTGTGGTACAAACACTCCTCCACACATGATTCATTAAAGTCCTGATGGGAAATTTGAGAGGTTCACGACAATTCCTATTCTACATGATGATTGCCGTCATTTTCAAACCTTTTTTTTCAAACATCAGCAGGTTGTTAGGTACAGCATCAAAATCTGTCTGATCTGATGCACACTGTTGGTTGGGAACAAAGTATTAATGTCTCCTTGTTTCCTCATCTATGGCTGCTTGATAGCATTGTCATTTTACTAGAGAGGACAGTCTCAAGGTTACCATGGCAATCGGGGTTGCTTTTGGAGCCAATCAGCCACAGAATAGAGCAGCTGAATAGGAGATGGGACAGGACACGTCCCTTTCATCCCCAGGAAACCACACCGTTGTGTGACAGAGCAGCAACTCAGTGGTGAATGTAGATATAGTTGGTTTAGGTGGATGGATGTAGATACAGTTGATTTAGGTGGATAGATGTAGATACAGTTGATTTAGGTGGATGGATGTAGATACAGTTGGTTTAGAAGTGTTACTGGTGGACAGTGATCACTGAACTGGTATTTTCTGTTACATAACTCCCCATTGTAGAGCAGCTCACAGTTGTAACAGCTCCTCTTGTTGGAGTTTATGTGTGAACACACACAGTATTTGTGGTGTTTTGTTTTAGTTTCGGTGCTTCATCTCAGTCCTGAGGGGAAACCAAACTGGGTCACAGTGTGTCAGTCCAGTTTCTGGATTTGGGTTTATAGGGATGGCTTCCTCTTTCTCATTGTTTATCTACGTTTTTTTCTACCAACTAAAGTGTCCAAAGACAGCTTTGAATCTCTGCTCTGCTGTTGCAAATTAATGCTATATGAATACATGTTTTTAATCTTTATTTTCTCCTATTCTTTCTTTGCTATTTTTTCGTCTCTGCTTTTATTGTTGTATGCTGGCCAATTTTTCTTTCTCTTATCTTTCTCTTCTACCTCCATTTGTGGGAATAATATTTTATATAGTCTTCTCAAATACACTCATAAATATACATACCTGTGGTATGGAATATAGAGGAAAATATGATGATCATCTAGATAACTTTTATAACTTCTTTTATACCCCATTTAATATCACAAAGTTGTCTGTGTGCTTTTTAAAATCATAATGATAACTGATATCAGAAGCTGCATGTTTGGCCTGATATTAAACACATGTTGGCACACACAGGTTTAAATTTCCCACATGTGACTTGTTTAGAATGAGACTCCTGCCCATTTCATCCAAGGCTGCATTGACTTTGCTGGATACTGAGTCATGGGGAAGCAAATGACCATGTGGGAACAGGTAGCTCAACTTAAAACAGGAAAAGGATGCAAAGAGATATAATCTTCAAACTCTGACAAAGAAGTGGAAAATCAGGTTGACCAGCAACAACTGCCACAACCTCATAAAAAAACAAAAGATGGGCTGCACGGCCAAGCTGCCAGAAAAAAAGCTGTTCCTTCGCCAACGCCATAAAACAGCCTGCTTACAATATGTCAAGCACTCCTGGAAGTCATCTGGAGTGATAAGACCAAAATTTAACAGTTTGGAGATGAGTCGACAAAGGAAATGATGAAAAGTACACCATGGTGGATCACTGGGGTTCTGGAGCTGTGTGAGCTACAGTGGCATACAGAATTTAGTCACATTTGATGAATTCAGAATGCAATGTACAAATATTGGAGTACAATCTGCATTTATCAGCCTGAAAGCTGCGAATTGGACTTTTGACAAGCATTCAAAACCAAGTCAGTGGTTCCAGCAGAAAAAAGTGAGCGTGCAGGACAAGAATTTATGGACTAATTTCTTTGTTGTGATGTTTATAGGCTGTATAATCTATATATAACTAACATTATACAGTAACAAACCATTTTCAAAAACTGCAGTTCCTCAAATGTCCACTTGAGGCTGGCTACAGGCCGAGTTAGTCACCAAGTCCCCATGTTAAAAGCCTGGTACAAAACAGTTTTGGTCTCTATGGCTAATTTCCCCGTTCATGACAACTGTACTGAGGGTAAATTAATATACAACTCACCTGTTTGAAATATATCATGGCTTATAGTTATGCAGAATTGCGCTGGCGCTGGTAGTGCCATCACAGGTGGCTTGTTTGAGCACCAAGACTCCATTCAGCCTGTCCACTTTGACGATTTTAAGATTAGCCGGAAGGTTGCACAGCGGTAGCCAGGGCCACCACAGTGAGCTCTTCAGCTATTCAGAAACCTGTAGGTGATATCACAGAGACAGAGAGTTATTGTTTTATGTAGTCTATGAGATACTATTCTAGGCACATATACTGTATGTACTTACATATAAAACAGGTAATACATTAGTGTTGCAGCATACAGTTTGCATTAAATATCTATAAGTTCCCAGTCTACAAATACAGTACAATTATATTTCTCATGTAAATCATGGTGTGCTTCATGTAGATACAGTATATCCTGTATTAGTCAGACGGACCTTCAATGTAGGAAACAAATGATTTTATGGGATAACAAGATGTGGATGAGCATTTTCCACTTCACTTCACCAGCTTTGTGAACGGGCTTTTATCCGTGTAAAGATTATTCTTGACGAAAACAGAGAACGCATATTTCCCAGAAAAAAGGCTAAACGGCAGCACGCCTCTGCTCAATCTACAGTCCAGGAGTTCTTCTTCTTCTTAGAAATCAAGCCTGTTTCCTGAACAATTCCATGAAAGCTCTTAAATTTGTGGTGAATGGATGGATGGAGCTTCTTAATGTGGGCCGTCAATGGTGCTGAGGTAGACCATTCTCCACGAGAACACATCATTAAGCACAAGTGTTGTGAGCAGCTTGAAGAATTCTTTCAGACATTGTTCCGCATGAAAAGAAGGCTTTCAGTGACGTCCTTAGACTTCATGCTCCTGAGTGGATGTGATTGTAGTAGCTGCTGCTGCTGCTGCTCACGTCTAACCTGTAGAGAAGCAGTGACTGTTCACGAAGGCTCAACGTCATTCTGATGTCATCAGACCTATTTTTTAACACCGTTTTTATTGGGGTTTTCAAAGTTTAACATATAAACAATATTTTCACATGTTTGACATGACATATATCAATGATACAGATATGCACAAATTCAATCCAGACGTAGATATCCTAAGAATGTTAAAGAATTGATTAGTGGACCCAGTAAGTACTTAGCAGGGAGGGAGGGAGGGAGAGTGTCTTCATATTAACACCAGGCTAGTTTGTGGGAAGTGTTGGCTGTAGATGAACTGTAGATGTTGCATGACATCTTTCAAAAGGGTAGAGTAGGTCCAGGTTTTGAGTCTGCTTCCAGTTTAATAGCCAGTTTAATAGAGAGCTGGATAACACGAGACCAGGTTCCTTAACTTCAAAGATAGCTGCCAGTGGGTTAGGATCAATCTTCCTATGATATCTGTGAAAGATTGGAAAATCTTTCTGTTGCTGTTCTCAGGCAGAGCATACAGTATATGGGAACATAATGAGGCTGGTGATTGTCCCCATCTGTGGGACTTGCAGGATTTATATTCAGATACATTCTACAGAGCTTTACCTTTCATATGTGTAGTCGATGAAGTACTGTAAACTGTAAGAGTCCATGTCTCGCACAGACCGAGGAGTGCACCAGCTTCACGGCTCCTGTCCAAAGTTCAGATCTGGACCCTTTTAAGACAAATGAAGGAGGTCTTCTTCTTCTTCTTCTTCTTCTTCTTCTTCTTCTTCTTCTTCTCCTTCTCTTTGGAGACGAGACGTGCAGGACGGTTCAGAATCATCTGAAGCTTCTGCAGATCCTTTTTATGAACCACATCTCAGGGCAGTTATTTCAGATGTTTCAATATTTGACACTCAGCTTTAATATGCTTGGATATATATATAAGAGTGACCCTTTTAATAGCATGTTTGCCCATAATTATATCAAGATATTTGTGTTCATATAATAATTAGACTAGAGCAGCAAGGTGGTGCAGTGATTAGCACTTTCGCGTGGAGTTTGCGTTCTCCCCGTGTCTGCATGAGTTCTCTCCGGGTACTGTGGGTTCCTCCCACAGTGCAAAGACATGCACTTAAAAGGATTATTGGTTTCCATAGATGTGAATGTGAGTGTGAATGTCTCTCACCCAATCAGCCGGGATAGGCTCCAGCCACCCGTGACACTGATGAGGATGAGCGCCGACAGAAAATGGATGGATGATTAGACGAAAGAATGATACACACACTTTTAAATTCAGTGTGACTTCCACTCACCTTGGCTGTCATTATCTTTGATGTCCTTCATAAATAAACGTCCATAAATCGGCTTGGAAGTATCAAAAAAAACCTTGTGGAAGCTGTGTCCATGCACAAGGACACACAGGGACTGATAAAAAGTTCAGCAAACTTCTAAAGGTGCCAAAATGTGAACAGTTTCTGAGACTCTGAATGTCACATCAACATAGTTTTTCTATTCCTGGAAGTCTCTCCTCTGTCTGTCTGTGTGTGTGTCTGGGGGGGGGGGGCTCTCACACCGTGCCAGATATTGAAAAGCCCTGATAGAGTATTGTGGAAAGAAGAAGCCAGTGAAGAACAATAAATACGACTTAAACAAAGTGATGAGACGTAATGCCACACATCAGTGTGGCTTCTTTCATTCTTTCTCTTCTCTTTGTGTTTTCCCTTTTCATCTGTCACACTCACTTCTTCTGTTTTAACGCCTGTAATGGAAGAAAGGTGACATCTGCAGAGAGAACGAAAGAAAGAAAAAGAGAGAGAGAGCGAGGGAGAGATCGTCATCTCAGATCATTGTCAGGCTGCTGGAAGAGAAGAGGTAGAAGGATGATCAGGATCAGGATGGATGGAGAGAGCGGGGATTGGGAGAGAATAATAAAAAGAGAGAGGATAAGAGATAAAATGAAATCGGCCGACACAATACTGCGGCGGCTGCAGGGGTAGAGGGGATGGAGATGGAGGGAGGATATGGATGGATGGGAAGAGAGAGAGAGAGAGAGAGAGGGAGAGGGAAGAAGAGAAAAGACAGAGTAAGAGACGGGCGGGTCAAGCGAAGGGCAGGGCGAGTAAGAGAGAGAGGAGGAAGTGTGTCAGCCATGACAGATTTGTATTCCACAGTGAGCGTCTGACCTTAGCAAACCCATCACACACACACACACACACACACACACACACACACACACACCTTATCTCTCACACACAGAGAAATGCTTTTACTCCGTCACCTCCGCTGTCTCTCTTTCTCTTTACACACACACACACACACACACACACACACACACACACACACACACACACACAATTTACTATACCCCCACTCTCCAACAGGAGTGTGTGTAGGGGAGTGGGAGGTGTGGGAGTCTCTGTCTGTTGCCATGGTGACGGTAGCCTCCTCTCCCATCCTCTATCCTGTGAGGACCACATGAGTGTGTGTGCATGTGTGTGTGCGTGTGTGTGTGTGTGTGTGTGTTTGTGTGTGACAGGTAGAGATACATATTAAGTGTTTGCCTGAAAGCGAAAGAAAGAAGACTGGTGTGTGTGTGTGAGTGTGTGTGAGAGAGTGTGTGTCTGTGTGTTCTGACCATTTGACCAGTTTTGTTTGACCAAAACACACACACACACACACACACACACACACACACACACACAGATGTAGTGAATTTTAAATATGAACACATCTCTCATACTTTACACTCTTCACTGCATTGACTTGTTGACACATTTTCCGATTGATTGCTGATTAACTGAAACACAGACGTAACACACACACACACACATGAATTTCTTCTGATAAATTTGTGTCTTAAACATAAATGTTCATGTGCGAGTCAGTGTGCTGAATTCACGTTCAAGTGCTCGTACAGGGAAAATGACGGTGTGTTCACAGTCAGCTCCAAACTGTTGGATTCTGTAGCTTTGACCTCCTCTCTTTAGCCTTTAATAACAATGTGGAAACAACCCACTGTAATGTAGGTGAATCATTTAGTTGATAATGTTTACATCCAAACGTATCTCCTTTACTGTTAGTTGAATATCAGCAGCTGGTTCACGAGATAAGCAGCAGGTGGCGCTGCTTCTCAGGTCGAAAAAAAACGAAAGGAGCAACAAGATGACGTAACTAAAAAAGTGCCGGTTGAAGTTTAACCGGTAAAGTAAATCAGATTTCTGTTTGATTTATGTTTTAATGTAAGGAAGGTTCTGTCACATCTGTGTGAAGCCATGAAGAGACAGCTGATCATGTGACTGAAATGTTCTTTATTAAATAAAAAAAACTGTTCCACATACCGTTAAAAGCAGGATGGATGGATGGATGGATGATGAGCTCATACTTCCACAATATTAGGTCGTCATAATTAAATAAAACATGTCAGTGTGACAAACTTTCCTCCCACTGCTTCTCTTTCTCCTCCCTGTACTCTCTTTTCTCTCTTTTTCCTCCTCTTCCTCTTCCTTCATCTCTCTTTGGCTTGTCCTCCACATGTTTCCCCTGCGTTTCCTTCTCCTCATCCACCTTTTCTTCTTCTTTTTCTTCTTCCAACTTCCTCCACCTCTTCCTCCTTTTCGACAGACAGTTTTTTTTAGGACAGGTTTTTAGTGACAGACAGGTTTTTAGTGACAGACAGGTGCTGGTCTGATTCTCACTCACCTCCCAAACAACAAAAGAAATCAGCACACAGCAGCGTTCTGTCTGCCGAGTGTCATTTCAAGTGGCGACGCGTGGCGACCCAGAGACGCCCGGAAACGGCTTCAAAGCGCCCGGAGAGGACGGATTTAATGAAAGTCAGCTCAATAACACCTGTTTGATACAGAGAGGGGGAGGCAGAGTGGAAGCAGAGCCGCACTAGGTGTATACAGAATAGAAGAGGATAGATCCAACACACATACGTGTGTCACAGTATTTCAAAGCCAACAGGATATGACTGAAAATTCCATATACTTTCCTGTTATTGCTTTTTATAAAAGTGTGGCTGAAATGAATGCAAGAAAAACAGCAGCAGTCATAGACTGAGTGTCTCCATCAGTCCGTACGGAGGAGGAGTTGCCACTAAACGCCGCTCGCTGGGTATTTTTAGTGTCATCCCTCTGAATCTCATGTTTTCAATAACACTGTGTGGGAGCGTGTCCCTGGAAATAAAAGCACACTCAGTCAGACACTTTCCCCTTCAGTAACGTTAGCTGCTAATGTTAGCGCTCCTTTGCCCTTAATAGACTTCTTCTTCTTCTTCTTCCTCTCTGGAACTTTACTGTCAGCACACGCTCCGCTTTCCTAAACAAGGAGCGACGTCTGCTGATTCTATGATTCCACCGCTCACAGCTTCCTGGTGAACACATGCTGTGTTTATGGAAACATCTTTATTGACACAGTGTGTGATGTGAAGGTGATGATTTAACACAGCTTCTCATTAATGTCTATTTTTAGACATAACTGTTTAAATCTTTGAAAAATAATAATAATGGAAATATATTCATATTTCCAGTGATTTAAATGGAAAGGCCACCTACATAGATTTTTATGTTGTACGTCTGTGTAAAAGAAAAAAAACCTTTTGACCTTTAAGAGTTCTATAGTTAGTATAGTATAGAAGTGATTTTCATGTACGATTTGTACATTTCTATACATTCCTGTCAATTTTTTTCTTATTTTTTAGGTTTCTGGAAGTTTTGTACTTACGTACGCAAAACCTATTTGAGCCTCATCACAGATCAAGCATGGTTTGTGGTTAAAGCAAGCAATCAGTCCACACAGTATTCAGTTCTTTTGTAGTTTGGACTCATGTTGAGGTTCAGTAAAACATGTAGGAGGCACGAGGTCAGGATGTAACGTGATGCAATTTAGTTGATGAAATGTAAAAACACTTTTTTTTTGTATGTTCTTCTAGATATGCTTCTACATGTTTACACATATGCTACATATTAGATATTACACATTTGTTTCTCGTTGTCTGTTTTTACGACTGCCGGTTTGCACAGTTTGTAACACCAGCATCTCATCTCATCTCATCTTATCTAAATCACTGGAAGCTACAAGAGATTGGCTCAAGAGCTGCAGGTTGCTTTTTGCTGTAATGCACTATACTTACCTGCAAATGTGACATGTTCTGTGTGTCTATACGTACATACTGTGTGTCTATACATACATACTGTGCATCTGTATGTACATACTGAATGTCTATACGTTTATACTGTGTGTCTGTAAGTACATACTGCATGTCTATACGTTTATACTTTGTGTCTGTACGTACATATTGTGTGTCTATACATGCATACTGTGTGTCTGTACGTACATACTGTGTGTCTATACATGCATACTGTGTGTCTATACGTACATACTGTGTGTCTATACATACATACTGTGTGTCTATACGTACATACTGTGTGTCTATACATGCATACTGTGTGTCTATACGTACATACTGTGTGTCTATACATACATACTGTGTGTCTATACGTACATACTGTGTGTCTATACATGCATACTGTGTGTCTATACGTACATACTGTGTGTCTATACATACATACTGTGTGTCTATACGTACATACTGTGTGTCTATACGTACATACTGTGTGTCTATACGTACATACTGTGTGTCTATACATACATACTGTGTGTCTATACGTACATACTGTGTGTCTATACATACATACTGTGTGTCTATACGTACATACTGTGTGTCTATACATACATACTGTGTGTCTATACGTACATACTGTGTGTCTATACATACATACTGTGTGTCTATACGTACATACTGTGTGTCTATACATACATACTGTGTGTCTATACGTACATACTGTGTGTCTATACATACATACTGTGTGTCTATACGTACATACTGTGTGTCTATACATACATACTGTGTGTCTATACGTACATACTGTGTGTCTATACATACATACTGTGTGTCTATACGTACATACTGTGTGTCTATACATACATACTGTGTGTCTATACGTACATACTGTGTGTCTATACATACATACTGTGTGTCTATACGTACATACTGTGTGTCTATACATACATACTGTGTGTCTATACGTACATACTGTGTGTCTATACATACATACTGTGTGTCTATACGTACATACTGTGTGTCTATACATACATACTGTGTGTCTATACGTACATACTGTGTGTCTATACATACATACTGTGTGTCTATACGTACATACTGTGTGTCTATACATACATACTGTGTGTCTATACATACATACTGTGTGTCTGTACATACATACTGTGTGTCTATACGTACATACTGTGTGTCTGTGCATACATACTGTGTGTCTATACGTACATACTGTGTGTCTATACATACATACTGTGTGTCTATACGTACATACTGTGTGTCTATACATACATACTGTGTGTCTGTGCATACATACTGTGTGTCTATACGTACATACTGTGTGTATCAAATCCCACTGGACCTGCCGTAGTCCCAGAAGCGAGTCTCTGCTCAGCTCTGTAGGGAATACGCTGCTGCACTATTTTTGACGGACACCGCAAGCAGCCTGCCTCAGATGCCATCACACACAGAAACAGTATAGAGAATCTGGTCGACTTTCAAAATAAAACAGCCCGTGCAAACTGCCTGTCATAAAAACAAACAAAAGGAAAACAAATGAACTACGTAGCATATTTACATATTTAGTAGCACCAAGGACAATGACCAAATCTGATCAAGTTAAGAAAGTCTGGTGGGCAAACCGCTCCACTAGGTGAGATTTGAGGTTGGAACAACCTCAAACTGTTCTGAAGCAATACTTTGAGTGGGAAGAATGAATGTAGACTCTCTTCAGTTTCAGAATGTGTTAATACATCTAAACAACACAGAGAGCACGTCTTGTTTTTAGCAGATTTCTAAGAATCTGTCATCACAAACTGCAGCTCTCTTTCAAACACAAACACTTAGTTTCTTTTCTGATGGCTGCTGTCACTGGAAATCAAACCTCGTTTCACATTAAAAACATATCAGGAGGGGGAGATGGAGGCTTTAGAATGCTGGAAGACTTTTAATGTGAAACATCAGTGCAGAACAGCACATCTAAACAGAGGCTTGTCACTGGAATGTGATCAAACTTTCAAAAAGAGAGGAGAGTAGAAATAAATGTCTCGATCAATCTTCCCCTCTCTGCAGTTACAAGCCTACAGTGTCTCTATCGCTCTGCATAAAACCCCACAAAGAAGAGAGGAAGAGGTGGAGCACTGGAGGAAAATATTTATCTTCTCTCCTCTCATAGTGCTGATGTTTCTGCGACGTCGGCCTCTTATCGATCGGAGAAAGTGGAAGGTCATCCATATAGTCTGTGTGTGTGTGTGTGCACGTGTGTGTGTCCTCGCCCATCGATTGGTTAGAGGTTGAAGGTTTGTACCTCACCGCCTACGCCTAAATGTGTCACCATGCTGTGTGTCTGTGTGTGTGTGTGTGTGTTTATATGGGTGTGTGTTGTCACTTCCAACATTGATCCCCTTTGTGATGAAACACCTTCCCATCAGCCCCTTCATCATCACTCAGCAGGAGGAGGAAGAAAGAGGAAGTGTGTGTTTAGGTGTGTGTGTGTGTGTACGTCCTCTTCAGTTATTGAATGGCTGCTGTACAAAGAAAGCAGAAGTCAAGGAAACGTTTTATAAAATGATTTCCGTCTTAGCGCTGCACTGCTACACAAAAACATGTTTGGCTTCGTAGCTCTGATGTGGATGCACACAGGGTCGTGGTTTGCTCTTAAATTTCATCTTTTAAAATTTTAAGCTTCTATAGCTCTGGAAGTCTGTTCATGACAGCTCTTGTCATTTATACAGGGCTGTGGATAACCCCTGGATACCTGCAGCTTAGCCTTGTTAACACAGGGCAGTGTGTAATCCCTGGACGGCAGCTTTTTGTGCTCATTGGGGCATGGGATCATTCCTGCATGACTATGACTTGCATTTCTACAAGGTAGCGGATCTCAATTGAGCTCAACGACTGCCACTCATGTTAAGTTATAGATGGCAATGGATAATTCCTAGATAACAGCAGCTCCTGCTCCTTTACAGGATCAGACATAGATAGCAACAGGTGAAGACAGATAGAAAATTGAAAGCGAGACATGTAGCAAAGGTCCATGGGTTGGAATCGAAGCTTCCGGGGTGCCCCGTAAATATTTGATTAGTTGTGTGCCCAGACACCCAACATTTGATGAACACCTCAGTTGGTGACAACACAGAAAATGGAGTAGTCTCTGTGTTACTAAAAAAATGTTCTACAAAAGTTTGATCAGACCAACCAAGAACTCCAACTCTCTGCTACGTTCCATTTTTATCTGGTGCTGTCAGTCCATGATTCTGTTGTAAAGTGATTCCAAATATGTAAAAGAGTGAGATAAGACATGAAGGCTTCAAGTGAGAGGTGAGATTAAGTTGGATACATCTGGTTTCATGGAATTTCTGCTAGGACGAACCCTTTTAATTTGAATGACCGTGACAGTCTGACAGTTTCAACTTTGACCGTCATTGTGACCCTTCAATGAGATGACGGGATGAGACCTGAAAGTGACCCCTGGTAGATGGTGCCTAGCCCTGACTCAGGATCATGATACATACAGCAGTGAATGATATCAGGTAGTTTAAAGTAGTCAAAACACAAATTACACCAATCTAGAAAGACAGTTACAATGGAAGATGCTGCAAAATCTGTCTTTCACTCACCAACCGACTGTTGTGATGTAACTGTGATGAAACACCAAGTACATTTTGGAGGAAACATAACTGCTGCCTGGGTTATGTTCACTGCAACCGTTTCTTCTGGTCCAAAAGTCTAAAGTAAACACGACCTGTCTCAAACTTCAAGACTTTACTGTAACCAAGACCACCATCTGTCCTGAACCTTCACCAAATGTTTTGAGTGCCATAATCCTACAAATGTTCATCATGCTTTAGTTGTCACATTTTGGGATAACTGTTATAGTTTCATTGCAGATTTGTTCAGTATGAACACTTTGTGACGTGAAGTTGCATTCATTAAGAATGTTTCCTTGTTACATTGATCCAAAACTAGTCAAGCTTGCAGCATGGTTCTCTTGAGCCTAGCAGTATATAGCTAGTATATAGGTGTCATTTTCTGTAGACATGTCCATTCAGTACAAACCTTTGATGTTATTATTCTTTTATATCTGCTTGACAACCCATGATACATTTCATCCCTGCACTGCAGTCTGGTGTTTTGGAGTGTCGGAATCCATTGGCTATTGTCTGACCACCATTTAGCTTTTGGGGCTAATGGCTAAATGGGCTTCTGGAAAACAGATTTTTCACAGTTTGATTCATAACTTGATACTCGAGAAAGATGAGAAAGACAAATTTCTGCTAAGCTCTATAAACAGATGTCTTCATACGAATGCAGTTCATTTTAAAATAAATAAATCAGCACCAGACGATAGCCGATGGGTTCCAAGATTGCATCTCGGCCAATATGTTCCGCTTCTTTTGCTCTCCGCACAGACTGTAGCAACCAAAATCCACTCAAACGTGATTGGTCAATATTACTCAGACTACATACAGACACAATGCTTCTGGTGCCAATTTGTGGTGCCTTATCTTTATAGAGATGAGATATAGATGTGTTTTAAAGAAAAAAGTAGTGTGTCTACATCACAGGTGTCTGTTAACATCACAGCAACTTGTTGTGTTGCCGAGCTACTCGGATTATTACTCAGAACTCCTGATTTTTACAGGCTGGACAGGCTGTTAGGTCAGCTCTCTGAGGTCACTTCAGTGTGCTTCAGGGTTTTTTTGCCCCCTATGGCACTCTTATAGCTCAGTTCAGTGTGTGACCTGTCTCCTGCTTTTACACTAATAACATCAGGGCTACAGACCCAGAGAAATCCATGTGGCACGACAGAAAGACACCTAGAATTACTGCACTGTAGCACTGAGCTTTTTCTGCAAATTACACACACACACATGCACACACACGTACAGCTTTCACAGTGTGTAACTGTCAGCACACAACACCCACAGAGCACACAGCTTTCAGAGTAAATTAATGTACACACACATACACGCTCATGCTTTCACAGGAAATTACTGCAAACACAGACACACACTGTCACACTGAAAAACCTTAAAACTATAGACACACACAGAGCTTTCACAACAAATAAGAGCACATGCACACACTCCATACCTCACAGCACCTCAGGGACAATAAAGGAACAGTCCGACATTTAGTCACAGAAGATTAGTCTCGCTTTCATCGCCGTGTCCAGTGCAGAAACAGAAACTGTGAGCGTAGATATCAGAAAATCTAAGTCCTCCCTCCCTCCGACAACTCCAAAACTGTTTGAATTAGTGATGTCCTGATCATGTGCTGACGTAGAAATGTAAAACTCTTTGTATTTCATAAGCTTTGCAGCAAAGAAACTTTCAGTCAGTGAACTTCAGATTCTGTGGCAGTCCAAATTTTGGAATTTTTACATTTTTAGCCAAGCACAAAAACTATTACCGTTAAGTATTTGCTCATGGTTACAAGTGTAATACTATTTACTGTGATGTTTTGGTCATCATCATCATCATTGTGTTAAAGTTTCATACTGTCACATGTGACTGCATAACTTATTGGCTGTGTTCAAATCTCCATAACACTGATATGCAGCATCATAACATCTTCCAATGAACCCCAGCCATGTGCTCTGCCATCACACTTTTTTGTTTTTTATTTTCTCACATTTATTCATATCACTCCAATTTCTTAACTTAATTATTTTATTGTATTGTATTATTTCTTCAGCATATTTTTACCTCCTGTCTAACACTGTTAGTAACTAGTGCTCTTAATGCTGAGCTGACCAGCGTGCTGTTCACAGAGTTTGAAAGAAAACTCAAAAGTGGTCCACATTTTTCTTCTTCTTCCTTTCATTTTCTAAAACAGCTGGTCACTCTAGTTTTAAAAGAACTAGAGGAAATGCTGTAAATTACACGTTTGGTTCTCTCGTGACTATTAATAATAATTATAATAATTATCATTATTTTTGGACAGTAATGGAGCTCTATGACAGACACCTTGATACAGACACAATACTGGTTACAAGATACATGAAAATAATAAAAATACAGAATATTAAGAGTCACAGGAGAAGATGCCATCCGATTCTGGTGTAGTGAATTAGTTTATTCCAGTCGACCTGCAGGGTTTTGTTTGTGTGTCCACGTGCCTCTATTCAACTTTCATCCATTAAAGTTTCCACATCCAAACCAGTCAGGGCACACAGTACACACACACACACACACACACACACACTCACATGCACACATACCTACACACCTACAAGCACACACACACACACACACACACACACACACACACACACACACACACTAAAGATATGAGACATTTTGCTCACTCACCCACAATAGTGGAGATTTACAGGAATAAATACCCATTTTAGAGGAATTTAAAACTAGAGGGCAGAGAGGAGTGTGTGCGTGTGTGTGTGTGTGTGTCTGTGTGTATGTGTGTGTGTGTGTGTGTGTGTGCGTGTGTGCATGGTGTGTGTAGTACAGGCATTTTTAACGGCAGTTGGCTGAAATGAGCCCTGAAATTGAGTGCAGAGAGAGAGAGAGAAAGAGAGAGGGCGAGCCGGCATGGATGTGAAGCAGAGTGAAGCTGAAGCGAGTGAATGAGCTCAGCAGTCTTCTTCTTCTTCTGCATAAATAGAGGCTGAAAGAGAGAGAGAGAGAGAGGGCGTAAGAGAGAGAGAGAAAGGGCGAGGGACAGAGGGATATGGAGAATATTTCTGGGCAGAATGATAACAGAGGGAGACTTCTGAGGTCCCTCTTAATGTATCCTGCATTAGTGCTACAGACAGTGAGATATGTATTAGTATATTGAAGCTCTTGAGTGCAAAGTTGAACTTGTTTTTCCGTATGTACAACAGACGCTTTGTTATCTACTTCTGTACCGCTGCCTGCTATCAGCACTCAGCAGTACCTGTTACCATAAAACAGAAAAACAAAGTCAGCATTCAGATAAACAGACTAATTAGTAAAATGCTGGCAGCAGCAGTGAATGACAGTAACACCAGTGGGTGTTAATGGCGAGCAGTTAGCAATTAGCGTGCTTTCAGACAGGATCAGGTTGTGCGACAGGTTGGGGGCTGAGGCGGGTGGAGGCGGGCTGCTGAGGGTGTGTGTGTGTGCTAAATGTAACCGCTGTGAAACAACCAGGAAATCACTTTTTATGTGTCTGATTAACCGGCTTATTCGAGGCAGACGCTCGCTCACTCTCATTCACTGTCTGTGTCTCTCAACCAAAGCTCTCTCACTCTCTCTCAAACTCAGCAGCAACAATTGCTCTTAGCAGCAATAGTAGCAACAAGCAGTATCTCCTGCCAGCAGCATTAGCAGTTAGCAGTTGCAGATGAGATATATTTCATGGTGTATAGTCAGCACATTAGATCAGCTGATGATCAGCTGACCAACAGAATGAATGATGATGGACGACATCTTTTAGAACAGCTCAACTCTTTTTGGATGAAGACTTCAGTCTACATTAACAAAGTCTTTGTGAGTTTGAACTGATGAACTGATATATGAAACTCCATTAAAAAGTTGAATACACCGATATATTTATAGTCTAAAGTGCCTTTATTCTCTTCTCTCTTTATCCCAGGCATGCTTTAATGTAATTTTATTTTTAGATGAAAGGGCTATTCATAAAAATAATAGATATTGCAGTAGATTAAAGTTTTTTTTTGCCCAAATATAGAGTCTCTGCTGTTGTCTACATATTCTGAACGTCATTCATTATTTACAATTCTCCAGTGTATAGTTATATTTATTTTATTTATTTAAATAACACAGACAAACAAACAAAAAAATCACATTTCTCTGCTGAAACCAAACTCTCCTAAAGATCATTCAGGCAGCAGAAACAATATAAATGCAGAGCAGCTTGTAGAAAATGGACAGAGTGATGGAAAAAACATGGAGGCTGTGTTCATTTGTGTGTGTGTGTGTGTGTGAGCGTGCGCAGGTATCATCTGTCGTCGGGCAGACTGCAGTGTAATTTTCAGCACTTATTTAGATTGTTTTCCAGCTCTTCTTCTTTGGTGTCTGACTCTATTATTTACCCTACCCGTCTATTTTCGGTAGAAAGTGACGCTTTACTGCTCAGCGCCGGCTTGGCTTTTTCGGCCGGGTCACCGAGCAGGAACGAATCCACCCTTCACACCCCCGAAATCTCATCTCACAGAGATGAGAAGAGGTCTGTTAACACTCCTCTGTTTCCATCTACTCCTCTTTTTCTCTCCTCTCTCCTTCTATTTCTCTTAGTTTCCCTGACATCTCCTCCTCCTCCTCACTCCTTCTTCTTTCTTTCCTTCTCCATTGTCTCCCCTCCCCCATCTGTATTTCTTTTCATCACATCATGAAGTGTAATATATATATATAGAGATTATATATATATAGATTTTATATATATATGTGTGTGTGTGTGTGTGTGTGTGTGTGTGTGTGTGTGTGTGTTTGTGTGTGTTCAGTGAAGCTTTATTGACATGTACAGACAGACAAAAGCATTTAAAGACTCTGTGGGGAGTCACGACCTTTGGACCTGGGGATAAATTGGATATCTCTCAACTCATGATGGAGGAGGAAAGGAGAGGAGAGGAGAGGAGAGGAGAGGAGAAGAGAGGAGAGGAGGTGTGAAGAAAGTTGATGAGATCTGGATGAGATCTCCCCATAATTACCCCTTCACACACACACACACACACACACACACACACACACACACACATGTGCACACACACACACACACACACACACACACACACACCCTCATTCCACACTAAAAAATTAGAAAACCTATAAGCTGTATTCCTGTGGTGTATGTGTGTGTGTGGTACATTGATTATTGCTGTGTTCTGCCATGGTGCTCCAGCAGTATAATTGGCAAGAACACACATTTATACACACTGTCTCAGGGAACAGTCTGTGTTCTTGTGTGGACTTCCTGTGCGCTTATTATATCAGGTATAATTCAACATCCTCATTTAGCAAAGTCCAACCGCCTCACTGTGCTTTTGCTAACATAACACATTATGTTTTTTAAAGTTGGGATATGATGTTTGTTGCTGCCACATTGGCTTGTTTGATGGTAAAATTTTAGTTTTTTTTGTACTACTACTTGTACAGTAGTGCTTTGCCTCTGTGTATTTTTGGCTCCTTCTGTGTCTAGATATTGCCACGCTCCAGTGAAAATAGAGACATGAAAATGAACCGAGGCAGTATATGATATTAGATTTAGTTTTAATGTAAACACATTTCAGTGAGAATAACAGGTATACAGGTTTGTTGATTACACTCTTGTTCCAGTTACAACTTAAAATTTCGAGTTCACACTGTTTGGATGTTCAGATGTCTCAAAGTGAGTAATGTCCAATTAGGCTCTTTAAAGCTCTGTTCTTATTGGCTATATGCGCTGTCAGTCACACTGTCAAAGCCGTTTTTAATGAGGTCAATCGAAGGAACAAAACAGGCAGAGAGGAAGAGGTGAACAAAGGAAGGAAGCAAAAGACTCAACTGTGCAGTGTTTGTTGTTGGTCAATTTAAATGTCAATCATAAAACATGTCACCGTAATCAGCTCAAGAACAAAAACAAGAGTGTGTGGAGCACAGTACAAGTACAAGAGATTACACTCAGTGGACAGTCAGCCATGACATCATTCATGTAGTTTAATGTTTTATAATATTGGGAATGAATTCTTGCTGAAGAAATGAAAAGTTGAGACTGATACCTCAACACAAGGTAAACAACAACCAAACTCTAAAATACTGGCAACATAAAATAGATTGGACCAGCACGCCAGGATTACAGATCAGCATTTTTCATTTTGTTTTCATTTTCATTCTTTTTTCCTTGTTTTTCACCAGTGTTTGAAACTACTACAAAGAACTGTACAGATCTGAACATTTTCATCTTAAACAACACAACACATTTCTGTTCTGTGACCAGACTGCTAGTCTCCATTTTTGTAGTTTGTGATGTAATGTGGAGTAAAGGCAAATGAAAAATTATTTGTGGTTTAAAGATGAGTCAACCATGTTGATCTAGAATCTGAGTGATGGATAAACACATTCATAGATGGAAAAAAAAAGTAGAGCCCATGAGGAGATTCTTGAGAGACAAACAAGATAATGGTTACTAATGGGGATAGCTGAGCTAAAGTTAAGGAATGACACACCCATCAGAATCCACCATTAATAACATTAATGATAGCTGCATTACTTTTAGATGAACCTAAAATCCCCAAACGTTAACATAAAGGCTAAAAGGGACTGGACCTATAGTAGAACCTTGTGGGACTCCACAGGTTATATTTATATTTCCACACAGAAACCCCCACAAACTCCCAGCTGGTCAGAAATGACCCAAACCGATTTAAAACCATTCCTGAGACCCAAACCCAGATTGCACCTAACTAACTAGACCTAACCAAAGTAGGACTGAACGCTTATTCAAGTCAGTGTTATTTCTAATAACATTCACTACCTTAAACAGTGCAGTCCCTAAGATATTACTGATTTTGCTAAAAGTATTTTAAACCCATGAAAAAATGTCTATCTAACAATGATCTGCTAAAAAAAGAAGCCTATGAAACTAAAAATCATCATAAAATGATAGCCGATGGGTCCCAAGTAGAGGAAGTTTCTAGTAACTTTCTGTAGGAAGTTAAGCTGGAGAATTTTGGAAATATTTCAAATTTGAAACCATGGGAATTCTGCAGTTTATGGGAACTCATGGGAATTAACTAGAAAATGGGGGTAAATTGAAACGAACTGTATTATATCTAAACATAAATCTAAACATTTTGTTTTGTCCGCAGACATGCAAAATAAAACAATTTAAAAAACATTTCAGCATATTTATTTGTAAGTAGAATTCAAGTTTGAATTATTTTATTGAACAATATAATGTAGTCCACAAGCTCAAATGTGTGTCTTCAGTAGTCTCTGTGTGCTCTGGGCTCTAAAGTGTGGTCCAGGTACAGAAATCACCTGTGCAGGTAGGGGGCGTGGCCTCAATAGCCCTGCAGTAACCAGTGTGCTATGTGCATGTGATTGAGGAATAGCAGATATTCAAGTGTACCCACATGAAATCTGGTTGTTTTAGTCAAGATTATGATAAAATATATTTTCCTCAACTATATTTAAGTTCCCTGTTAAGGGCCAACCTTCAATTTGGTCGGTTTATTCATGTTTATTCCCATAAATTCCCATTAATTCCCATGGAAAGTTTTCAACTTTAAAAATCCATAGTCACCCTAGTCACAAGATTGCATTTTCAGTCAAGTCAGGCAGTTTTTCCTACCTAATGTACATATTAAGATCTAATATATGTGATCTAATAACAATGTGGGCTCAAGATATAACAAGAACACTTCCAGTCTGCCTGTGATCAGATCTGACCAGTATTGGTTCTAGATCATTAGAGATAATCAGGATCTGTCGCCCACGTCTCTCAGTTTCGTCTCTAACTTGCTCACATTCTTCCTTGGGATAGAGAATCGACCAGGTGTCACATGACTCATCTATTAAACCCGTCCATCGACTCCTCACAGGAACAAAATCCTAATTTTAGAGTCCATTAAGCCAGCAGAGGTGTCAGTCATGAATGAGAGCACATTATCCTGAGCTCTGATGTTCTGTGGGAGCAGGCAGCCATCCTTACTTTCACATTATTGATACCTGTTGATTGATAGATGACTCAGCTCTTCAGATGCTATGCCGCTTTTTCTTCCTGCCTGTGATCTTCTTTACCACTCTTCTTCCTCCTTTTCTTCCTTCTTGTCTCTTCCACGTCTCTTCCGTTCCTTATCTGCTCATCTCATCTGTCATTTGCTCCTCTTCGTTTTTTCTTTGCGCCGCCTCCTTGCTCACCTCCTGCACCTCCTCCTCCCCCATCCCTGCTTCTCCTCCCTTCCTCCCACCTCCTTCCCTCTCCCCACTGGATGAACTGCTAACAGAGGCCACGCCCGCTCAGTATAGACCCGCCCACACACCTCCCCCTCCTCCTCTTCGACCCTCTCCTGCTCCTCCTGCTCCTTCTGGCACCCCCTTGACTTACTCCTCCTCCTCTGATCCCCCACCAGTGTCCCCCAGCCCCGGCGTTGCTCTCCCCTCTGCCCCCCGCGACTTGGTCCCTGTCCTAGTGTCCAGCCGATTTGTCCGTCTCAGCTGGAGCCCCCCGGAGGAGATGGGAGGAGCTGTGCAGACCTATGGCATTTATTACTCTCAGGACGGAGTCGAGAGGTAAGTCAGGACTTTTTCTTCATCTCCATTTGGTCAGACATTCTGAATGTATGTAGTTTTTTCACTCTTTAGTTAAACTGCTCACAGCTAGCAGACAGTTTGATGTTGAGGCATCATTATTTCAGGAGGTACATTCAGACAGGATCCAGCACTGCAGCAAAACCATCTGGAAAAACGCAGTCCAATGTCACACTGTGGCAGCCAATCAGACCGGTCAAACTCCTCCACACTCATGGACCAAACTCTGATACTCTACCTGTGTGTGTTATGACTTTGTTTAGTTCATGATCCAGGTTCTAAATCTGAGTCTGGCTTGCAATTTACGCGGCAAAATAGTGTCACAAAGAAGCTTTGGTCAAAACACATAGACAGTGAATGGGAGTGAGGGAGCACCGGCATCAAAATCACAAAAATAAAACATTACTTCCCAACATGCCGCTGGACAATCCTGCTGCGATTTGCCGCAGTGCCAGATGTCTGAATGTACTCTTAGACTTAAAATGTATTGGCTTACTTGCATAGAGGAGCATAAGTTAATATGGTTTTTAAGCTCTGTGTTGGTTGTAGTGAAAGCCATATTGTGGCTTTGTGTTGACCTGTGATGACCACATGCAAACCATTTTTCTACGTCAGTCTGTGGAGTTGACCTCTGCTTGAACACAGGACCCACAGCACTGATGAAGAAGCAGTAATATGGGCACTAAAATTATGAACTAAAAATATTTATTTTTTTTGCTCGCCATGTTTGAATTCATGCTCTGTAGCAGGGATCTGAAATTTGTCGAAGGGCCAGAATTTGTCTAAGCAGACACTACGGGGGCTGGATGTTCAAATATGAAGAATTTAAGCCTAATTATCCTATTATTGTTTTCACTTTCTTGCAAAATCTATGTTATTTTATATCATTAACTGTACATACACGGTTACGGTGTAAGCAGAATCTTAAAAAATATGGGAAATCTATAATGATAACTAGATACTCAACTAGAAGATGTTCTCAGATCTCAGCAAGGAGGCAGCTCACTGAGGACTGATGGGCAATCTGTAATTCTGGAAACGTAACTGTTTCTTCAGGAAAATAATAAACAGCTTTGACACTGTTATTTTGTAACACCATCATTATGCATGTTGACACCCGGTTAATCTTACAGGTCACATAATTCTGGGGTCATAAAAACAAACTTGTTTATTGTTTTATTAAAGAAGTCAGACCTTTTCATATCATTCTGTGAGAAGTTGTGGTTTAAATTCTGTGTTGCGTGAGTCAAAAGTTCAAGTAGTTGGTTAATGTTAGAAAAGTTTGGCTCACAGTGGCTGATCTTCTTGTTTCATCGCTTTATTGCAATATGTGTTTTGGAGACACGTTTTTTAAAGAACGATGACGGTTCACTGACAAAGACAAGTCAGTTAGACGCTCTTAATGTGACGCTGCCGCAGTAGGACATTTTCGTTTAGCATTAGCATTAACTTCATTTGTTTGCCACAGATACCCAGTTTGTCAGTAACCATTCCCACAGGAGGGCCAGTTTAAAATCTATGCAATGTCTTTATTATTGTTGTGATCTTCAGCAGCTGTATGTAGGCACAGCGGTGCCATCACATAATCAACATGCTAACATGCTCAGAATAAGTAATCCTAGTTTAGTGTTTTAGCATGCTAACGTTTGCTAGTAAACAGTAAACACTAGGGATGTAACGATGCATCGTGACACGATTAAAAATCGGTACAAATGCGTGACGACTCGCATCGGTTGACAGAAAAAGTGAATCGCGATTCTCATTCTCTTTGCTTTTTCTATGTCTGGCTTTCGCCCACTCGAGGTGCTCTGTGGAAATTAACGCGTGCTGCTCGCAAGTTTTAATGTTTTTATTTTATTGTTATGTACAAAACTTACCAGCCACATTGGCTGGTGATCAAAAAAGTTCATTTGGAGCCCTGGTTACACCACCTCGTGAGCGAAAACTGCACATCACACCAGTTAACAGCAGTTTACTGTGAGATTCTAAAGAAAAGAGATATTTGTCATGTGTTTTGTTGTTTAAGATGTAAGTTGCACTTTTTCTAAGAGAACACAAACTGTTTGAGAGTTTCTGTAAAGAAAGATTTTTTTCCTACAAATAAAAAGATAGATAAAAAGATAATTTTATTTGGTCATAATTTGTCTGTAGCTCATTTTGATTTTAAAAAATAGTGAAAAAATCGTATTGTGAACAAAAAATCGTGACTCGAACTGAGTCGTGAGTTGAGTGTATCGTTACATCCCTAGTAAACACAGAGGGAAGCTAAGGCTGATGGGAATGGCTTTAGTTTTATTTATTTAGGTATTTAACAATGTGATTAGCGGAGAGATTGCCGTTGAGTTCAGTGCACTTGAACAGGTTAATAAAACATTGCGGCGTGGTGCAACCCATTGAAAATGGGCTTCAGAGTGGAGTGTTACCATTGTCCATCTCGTAACAATCCATCCAATGGTTGCTGGACCATTACCTCAGAGCCACATGGTTGTGTACTAACAGTATGTCAAAGACAACATTTCTTTCCTTTGACCACAGCAGCATTTACTTAGAAAAAGCTCTGTGTGACATATCGGCGAGTCCCCCGCTGATGTTAAATGGTAACCTCTGGCAGTCGGGGCTCCAGCCAAAGGCTTTCACATCCAGGCTTTTAAGCTTTGTTACCTCAGGGAGCGACCGGCCTGCAGTGCTTTAGGGCTCTGAACGGTACACTGGACAAAAAAAAAAAAAGGAGACGCTGAAGTTTCATCATGAAATGATACGAGAGAGAGATTTTGTCAGTCCTAATGACTTACAGAAGCAACAGAGGCAGAGGCTTTTGTCAGTTCTAATGACTTGAAAGAAATGAAAGAATGAAAGAAATACAGAGATGTTTTTTTTTCAACACTAATAACTTGGAGAAAATGAGAGCAGGAAGGGAGCGAGGGAAGGACAGGGGAGACAGAGAGGGAAAACAATGAAAGATTACAGGAGAGAGGGAGATGGTATAAAAGGCAAGTGTGTGGATGAAATTGTTGTCAGTTGTAATGACTTCCAGGAAATGTATTGACTATAAAATAGATAAATATGACGAGAGATCAAGAGAGAAAAAAGGGGAAAGAAGAAGAGCACAAAGAATTCGATGGATAAAAGATGAGTTTTGAGTCAAAACTCTACTCTATATTATGATACGCCTCAGGTAGGCATGTCATTATATTTATTATTATTTTCACAATATGATAGGGTTTTCATACATGCAATCATTTTTGTATGTCTGTATCTATCAGTGTTAACTTCGTCAGACGAGACAAAATATGTTCCCCATCGAGCCTTTTTTCCTTGACTAAGACGAGACGAAGACGAGACGATACAATGTTCTTAAAAACACTGAGGAAAAATCTGTCAATGTGCGTTTTTGTTGACGAATAAAAACGAGACAAATGTCTGCAAGAAATAAAAAATAAACAAAAACGTCCTCCTTGTTTTCGTCTAGAAAGTCCAGTCCTGCTGTCATGTGTTTGTGCCAACACTTCTTATACTGTAGGCAACGTCACAGCCACACGTTTGAGATCCTCTGGCTGCTCTCGCACCTGTGGCTTGAAAACGAACAGCATGCAGGAGAAACACGGCGTACGGACAGTGCAATTATTCTTAGAAGGAAAAAGAGACTGGACGTGTGGTCCCATTTCCATTATTTAGAAGCAGAGAAAAAAAACACGTTTTTCATTTTATAGCTATAAAATTAGCTGTAAGTGTCGCATTGTTTTTGTGTGTGTGTGTGTTGGTGAAATCAAAAATGAAATCAAGTGCATAATAAGTGTGTATTGAAACAACAGACAAGACACTTAGCAAAGTTGCATTGAAGATGAATTCATTCAATTCAATTCAATCAAGACAATTAATCAATATGTTAGCTGTGGAACACAAGTGAACTGGAATTAATAAACAAAAAAATAATAATTCCTGAAATAAATAGAAAAAGACTAAAATGCTTTGACTAAAACTAGACTAAAATACCCTGTGTTCACGTTTGACTAAAACTAGACTAAAATTAAAATTTTAGTCGACTAAAATATGACTAACAAAACTGATTTGTGAAAGACTAAAAGTGACTAAGACTAAGAATGAACTTTGAAACAAGACTAAGACTAAATTGAAAAATGGGTGACAAAATTAACACTGGTATCTATTTTAGGACAGTTTTTATGAACAAAAATGATTCAAATATTTGTATTTTTATCATAGAAAACCTCCCAGCATGGGGGTGGTCGGTAGCGTAGTGGGTTAAGCGGCCACCCCGCTTGTAGAGGCTACAGTCCTTGCTGCAGCTGGCCCTGGTTCAAATCCCGCATCGGATGGCCCTTTACTGCGTGTCACTCCCCCTCTCTCTGCCCCCTGCTTCCTAAAAAACATCACAGCATGGAGCAGAACACAGACATGTGATGTGAGTGTATTTTACTCACTTCAAAATTTATTTTATCTGATTTTATTCCCTGCAATAAAAAGGGTTCAGCCAATCACAAAAAACGACATCACAAATGGTGACACACAGTAACAAACATTGCAGATGATCTTAATGTTAACTCCACGCAGCAGCTGGTGTAGGTACCAGATGTGCTTAGCCTGACTGTGATTGGCTGCAATGCCCAATCCACACAACCTGCCTGACTGTACTGAGCATGTGCAACTCTCAACAGAGATGTTAACAAAGGTGGCGCCGTCTGTAGGCAGATCTGGTACCTACAGCAGCACTCTTTGATTAAGTTAACATGATTTACACAGATAATGGCGCTCTGGACCCAGTTAGCAGTGAACATGAGTACATGTGTTCTTACAAATTCATGCTGTCAGTCCACAAAGGTGCACAGGTGCTGCACAGGTGTACACAGCCTACAGCCTGTGACAGGAGAATATTTTAAAGCCATTTAACGTGTCTGGACCAGCTGTTGGTTTTCAATGGCCTCGGCCTCTGTGGATCTGTAGACTAGACTGTAGATTCATCTCAGCAGCCGAACACTGCAGAGGCCTCTCAGACCTCACAGTGGGGCTGAGCTGGTCTTTAAAGAAGCGCAGTACCCCTACATTGATCCACGCCTCACAATTTACAAAAAGTAAAGGTGTGAAGATTGAGATGGTGGGTGGGTAAAGAGCAGGTCCTGTGTCCTGTTACAGACTTGCAAATGACTTTTTTCTGGACCTCAATACTTTACATGGCACGAGCAGACACTGTAAAAGCCAAGAATTTTAAAAGGTTTATGCAGAATGAGACCAGGCTTTGAGCTAAATGCTAATGTTAGAAAGCCGGTGTGATGCATGCTAATATTGGCTAATTAGCATTGAACACAGCTGAGCACATAGCGAAGTGCACCTGAGGCTAATGGGAAAGATCGTTTTGCATGTATTTTCTGTCTCAAGTGCAGATCAAGGTTGGATTTTTGGTTTTGCTGATTACTCTGTGCTGATCGGACGTTTTACAAACTATTGTTATTGGCAGAACTTGGCTCAGACGGTGGCCGTTAGCTATGCAGCCTTCACCAGTGATGCGGGGTGGTACATTACAAAAAACTCAAAAGCAGAGAGCAGCAGGACTACCGGAGGTAGAACCGGAGATGTGGGAGAATCACACAGCATGTCTATTGGGCACAAGAAACTTCCCCTATTTTTATTGCCCAATGGTTGTATTGAGTCTCAAACTAAGTATTTTTGACTGCTTGTTTTTTGAGATGGACACATTCATTGTTAGTTCAACTGTGAGTTTAGTATCTAGCACTGATTCCACTGAGGTGGACTTCCTGTGTATGTTGTGCTTCTTATGTCTGCTGGTGCCTTTTGAAACACCTGGTTGACCACAGACCATGTACTGACAAGTGTCTTTGTAGGGTTCACTGCTAAATAACATAACATAATGTCAGCCTTCTGAATTAATTCACCATTGGCTTTTTCATGCTCCAAATTGTTAACATAAGTTTTATTATATTGGCCTTTAATATCAATCAACCTTTGACCTCTAGCATGGCTGAATATAATGGAGGATTTTACAAAATCTACACAGCTACCTGCCACAATAGCCACACAAGTGATATCTAAGTGCAACTTCTGTAAGCAAACGTAAGCATTCAGAGAACCATGTCTGCCTGTCTGTGAATTATTTCTTGTTGAACGGACTCAATGACCTCTGACTGCGGCCTCTGAAGGGCAAAGAGAATTCACACTGTGCGACAGAAACAGGCCTGCTGGTTAACTCGGCATCCAGCTCGGTCTTTCTGCTTTTTTACTCAGCAGCTCAAAGGAAAAATATAGATTCATAAACCCTGAGAACTGCACTGCCCTTTTGTGTTTTCTTTAACCTTTGTGTCTCTCTGCTGCTGCTGCTCGATGGTGATAATGATGATATTGCTTGATGCGTTGCTCAGTTTGTCTGTCCAACACTTTTGGTCCAGAGGCTGATATGTTGATGAATGGCTTGAAATGTGTGTGTGGACATTTACAGTCTGGAGAAAATTGCGATAACATCTTGACAAAATATCCTTAAAATTGCACCATATTTTCCTTTTCAAGCTGTCTGATTCATGTTGGATCTAGTCTTCTTCCAACTGCAAAACACCAGAACAGTCACAGATGAAAATAAATATCAATGTATTGATGGATAATACTTTTGCAACTAATAAATAGAGCGTCCTGTTATAGAAGTAATCTAGGCATAACACACAGCAGGATACAAGTGAAGCCTTTAAAGTCTGATATCATTAATTTAGTCTGACAGTCGTCCTAGCAACCAATCCGGAAAAACTTCATCTCCAAATTCTTTGACAGGGGTTAGTGTCAAAGGGTCTTCAGGTGCATTGTTGTATGGATTAAAGGGTTCATGGAGGAAAAAAAAAAAGCAAACTGACCTTGTGATTGGCTCCAAATTTGAATCAATACATGATTTATTGATTACAGTATAATACAGGCTTAAGTGCTCTGGGAGTGATTTGCCGGGTTTAGAGAATAAAAGACCCTTGGGCAAGTTTATGTATATGTTTATAAATGAATGAACCTCTTAAAACCGATTGAAACTAACCAACCCAGTAACAAAGCTGTCTGACCACATTAACTGAAGAAATAAATTTCTTTCAAGATCCAAATTCAGACATGAGAGCCAGCTAATATGATTTACTCGTCCAATAACAAGAAGCCAAGCACTCAACAACGTCAAAAGTCAGTCCTAGTTTTACTCTTGTCCAGCAGCTTCTTGCTTGTTTCCTAACGTCCTCTTCGGGTCTTCTACCCCCACTCCCCTGGCCTGAAAACCTCCTCTTAGTGGTTCAAAACGCCTGTGGTACAAACAATAATATCATTCCCATGTGCTCTGTGCTCACAATCCAGGCAGCACGGCTAACACACTGAGTTAACATTAGCTAACAGCAGCTACAGTTGTCAGCAGTTTACTTCACTGTCCATCATAAACTCTGTAAATCACAGAGAGTTGAGGCGGAGCAGCCGGAGGACATCAGAGGGAAAACCAGAAAAAATCAGTCAAATAGCTGATGGTGTGTTACTTACAGGTGATTGTACTCGGAGCACAGCCTAAGAACAGATGTATGAATGACATAGACACCGTTCACCCGATTACATTCAATGAAGCATCGAATTATTTAAAATGTCTCTTTTTTAATTTTAACATGACAATCCCAACTCAAATGTCAACAAAAAAGCTAACAAGATATATGAAACAGCTAACTATCAGGAAGACACAAAGAAGAGGAAGACTTAACCTTTTTGAAGGAAGAGGATGTTGTCTGCCTAAATGTTTCTATAAAATCTTCTCACGGATGATTATTCCTAATTTAACATTCTTTCCAACATTTATTTAATCATCAGTGTGACATTGTACAAAGAAACATCTTGCATGTTCTATTTTTCTCTGTTACCCTAACCCAAGACAACCAGTTGACATGTAAGCTGCACACCAAAACACATATTCACCTGCAGGAGAAACAACAAGAAGGTTGTGTATGATAATTACAAGACAATTGACATTTCATAGAAAAGAAAGTATCAGAAAATTCACTTTAAATAAATACCAGATAGCAAAATGAAGGTGTTTTTAAAACACCTTTAGGAATAACACTTTTTAAAAATAAGCTGACATGCGTGTTGAACCTACTTGCCAGTGGTAATTGTGATTAATTCATGTTGCTTGCTGCTCATTTTAGACTGCTCTCGTTGGCTCCCTGGCAGCAGTAATTTCTGAAGTGGGAACACAATATCTCTCCACTGTTTTTAAATTATTTGTACAGTTTCATGCTCCCTTCTGTCAGAATTAATAATCAGTTGCGATGCGGAATCCAAACAGTGTTTGTGTTCTTTTGTGCTTCTCACTGAATATATTCAAGACAAGAAACTGCAGTGAGTCAACACAGAAATGTTGCAATCAATTTACATCAAAGCGTAGTAAAATTCCACCATGATCAAGCTTATAGCAGGATTTTACAAAATGTCTCCGATATTTAGGATGAAAATTATTCCAAAGATGTGTTCTGTCAGATACTTTCACAGTGAACTGAGCAGAGAGAGCCACAGTGTGTGTTAGATGTGCAGTGGAAACATTAACAGCTGTCTCTTAAGTGATTCAGTGATTAGTTGAGGCCTGAGAGGCTGCAGAGGCGCTGTAATCTGAGGATTAGCCACAGTCACTGTGGGATTACACAGATTACATCTGATTACAGCTCAGATTATCTGTCCTGTTACAAAACAAAACTGAGTTCTTTTTTAAAATGGTGTTCAATAAATATTCACAATAAAACAAACAAAAAAAATTTACGTTTAAATAACTCATGAATATGAATAATGTGTGAGTTTAATAATGTGATAAAATATTCATATTGAAAAATCGACATTGTTATATGTGGTTAATGAAATGCACAACATTGCGTTTTCTGTGTCAGGGAGCGGTCAGTGAACGTGTCAGAGCCGGAGTCTTTGGAGCTGACGGTCTCCAACCTGAAACCAGAGGAGAGCTACAGCTTCAGGGTCATCGCTTACAACGACGTGGGACCAGGAGAGAGCTCCGCCCCCCTGAAGATCACCACCAAACCTGACCGTAAGACACACACACACATAAATCAAAACTCTTGTGTAATTTTGATTCATGTGTGCTTTAGTTTGTGTGTTGTGAATGAAACATATAATTTTCTTATCATTAACCTTGAAAAACACTGAAACCCTTGAAGAACCCTGATCCCGGATATCTTGGCATCTACATTTTGACCACTAGTTTTTTTTTATATGTTCCTGGAGTCGCCCGGCTTTTTAAAAGTCCAATACCAAATCACTAGAATGTCCCTTTGACGTATCAGGCTCAGTCTGTATTGTGGTGATTCGCTCCAACATTCTTGTGAGGATGTTTTGAGAGAAAAAGACTTTTAAATGGAAGAGGATAAGAGAAATTATCAGGTATCTGACCTCTCCACTACCTTATAGTGTCCCACAGGGTTTTGGGTCATCTGTTTTTTTTTTAACAAATCCAGCATTGATTATCATTTCTTTGCGGCAGATGATCCAACTCTATCTCTCATTCAAATTTAGTCAGGCTTTTAACTTAATAGGGCTCTTAGACTGTCTGAAAGCTATGAGGGACTAGACAGCAGAAAACTTTTTAAAGCTAAATGCAGATTAGACGGAGTTTCTAGTTCCAGCTCCATGAAAAGTTTCCCCAATGATATTATATATATACTAATTTGTTTGACTTACTTCCTTGTAGTATCAGTGTTTGTAAGCAGTGTGTTGTTTCTGTGTGTCTCTACAGTCCAGGTTCCCAACAGGGTGGAGTCTCTCCAAGCTGAGGCTCTGTCACCTACCTCCATCCAGGTGAGCTGGGAACCTCCCAGCCAACCAAACGGGCCCATCCTGGGCTACAGACTGCTGTGGACCGAGAGCCCGTCCGGCAAGGAACGGGTGAGCACCATAACTGCTGCAGTGTTACCAATCAGAACACTAGTCCTTTTGTGGCGTTAAATAAACCGACTCTGATGAAATGAAGTGTAATGGCTCCTCTGTGTTTGTGATCAGAGTGTGGAGGTGAATGGAAACAACTACAAGATGGACGGACTCAATAAGTTCACAGAGTACACGGTTCGAGTTTTGGCGATCAACCGCTATGGACCAGGCACCGCCTCAGAGATTGCCAGTGTCACCACCCAATCAGATGGTGAGCTCTACATTAACATCTCATTTATAACACAGCTTTGTTGAGTCCTTTGTAGATTCTGACTTGTCAACTCTACGGCCTGTTGTTTCTGTATAGCAGACCAGTTTTATGAAGTACAGACTGTTGCTATGGACGCAGTTCTGATCATAGACTCTGGAGGACCACAGTGTATGCTCTCTGTGGGGTTTATTTCACTACTGTACATTATGTCTTACTTATCCAAGCATCCTCCCAAAGTCATGTACCCAATTATTTAGTGACTTTAATTTATTAGTGACTTTAAATAGTGAATGTGAGTGTGAATGGTTGTTTGTCTCTATATGCCCTGTGATGACAGGCTGACACTGTGAGATGGTTTCACTGCACAAAACAACTTGGTTAGATTTAGAAATTTCCCTTAGTTAAATAGGTGGCATGACACTAAAAGGGTACCCACATATTTTGAAGTGTCGGCCCACTGACCGAGCAGAAGTATTAGAATAGTTAGGAGTGTAATAGCTTTTTTCCATTAGAGCCATTTCCTATAAATGGTTAATTCCTCCTCTGTCTGTGACTCAGTGTTTTCAGGACATTAACACAACAGGAGGTGAAATACTGGGACTAAGGTCTACATTATAAAATGCAATTAAAAGTCACATTTAGCAAAAAACACAAACTCCTAAAGACATGATGTAATAAAACAAGTCTGAGTGGACTGAACCCAACAAGCGGACAAGACTGAATTGTTTTTCCTAAAAGTAGTTGAAAGTTTTGTAAAATGATTAATCCGTGTTTATACAAGCTGTGTTCTGTTAAAGAGATCAATATATGATTAAAAGGTTTTATTATTTAAAGTGACATTAGCAGGGTGTTGTTTAGCTCAGTGAGCAGCCGCCGTACAAAGGGTCAGTCCTTGCCACAGTGGCCCAGGGTTCAAATCCGACCTGTGGCTCTTTGCTACCTCTCATTCCCCATCTCTCTCTCCCCACATCCCTGTCACTCTTCAAGCTGTCTCTGTCAAAAAAGGCCAAAAAACTATTTAAAAAATAATAATAATGAAATGACATTAGCATCTTTAGTTATCATCGGTTGTTGAACTTCAGGTTGTAATCATTTCCTAAATACTGACCCTGCAGCAAAGCTCTTTAAATGAATGAAAAAATGAAATGAAAGATGTATAACAATCAATAAAACGAGTAAAATTCAGAAACTCAAAGCAGGCTGTGGGTGCTTCAACACACACACACACACACACACACACACACACAAACTGCTCTGTACTAAGAGTGTGTGTGCTGCCTGCACTGTGACTGGTTTAAACTGGTCCCAGTTTGAACACTCTGCAGCCGTTCAGCTGAGACCAGAGAACTGCTGGACCAGGTGCTGTCTATTACCTGACACTGTGTGTGTGCGTGTGATTATTGGTTTGGATGAAGGAGCAGGAAATATATAGCTGATCCCTTCACATCTCTCTCTCTCTCTCTCTCTCTCTCTCTCTCTCTCTCTCTCTCTCTCTCTCTCTCTCTCTTTCTCTATTCTCTCTCTATCTTATCTCTCTCTTATATTTTCTCTCTATATCTCTTTCTCTCTCTCTCTCTCTCTCTCTCTCTCTCTCTCTCTCTCTCTCTCTCTCTCTCTCTCCTGCTGTCAGTAGTTTCATTAGGGGACTCTGGGGTCTTTAATTAAGCATGGGGATGACGAGGAAGGAGCTTCATTTTAGCCTCTTACCCTCAGACACTAATGGAGTCCACACACTCTCTCACACACACAGACAGGAACAGAGTTCAGCATTTAATGTTGTCGTATGTGGGAAGAAAACACTAATGGATGGAAACGTGAATTCATTTTCCTCTCACGTTTTTCTGGAATTCGGTTATAATTTGCATCACATTTGGTTGGAAACCTGTCCTCTTGTCACGTGGAATGGCAAGAACAGAGGCAGGGTTTACAACACAGCTGGCAAACAGCATGCATGATATGAGATAAAAAGAAACTGTGGGTTTAATCTTGCTACAGTTTTGTTGTTGAGTTTCACCACACGTTCAGGTACTCAAGAAGACAACTGCTACTTCACTTCTCTCTGTAAGACAAGGGATCTTTAAGGGGAGACAGCAACATCATCTGAAAGCTGAGAACCTGAAGATTAATGATGATAATGAAGCTGTAGCTCAGATTGTCAGATGTCAGATTTCTTATTCATAAATCTGTAAAAAAAATATTTTTTTACTATTCAAATATTCAAAATTTAGACCAGGGGGGCCAGTACTAATATTTTAAAATTGAAAAACTAACAATAAAAGTTACATATTAATGCACTGTTCTGTAACAATTTTAATTTCATTGTTACAGTTAGCATGTTTTAATGGCAATGTCACCAAATCTAAACCTTGCATGAAGATGATACAAATCTGAACCTCATGTTCATTCTAAACATGACTTATTATGAGTAATGCAAAGTCTCTTAACATTCATGTTAAGACGTGTCACTCTTTCTCTTCTCTTTAACAATCATTCAGAAAGTCATATTTTGGGTCACGTCTACAGATGTATAACACCAGCAGTTATGTCCTTAGAGGTTCAAATGCTTCGTTATTCATATTCAGATTCAAGCCAAATCTGCCATCCATATCAGTACCTGCCAATCCTAGCAGCCCATAAATAATATATTATAAAACTGAAGCTGTGGGCTGCAAGAAATCTGACCGCGGGCGGTGACATTGGACATTCCTGGTTTAGAGTGTATAAGGACATAATACATTATATCAGAAGTATATGATGTCCTGTCCCTTTTTTATTTTGTCTCATAAGTTGTTCAAGCAGTTTTTGTGTTGATACCATTTGTTACACAGAATTTTGATCACTCGAAAGTTAATAAAAATGCTGAAAAGTCTCCAAAATACCACACAGAGACCTTAAGCAACATCACAGAATGGGTCATGCTGTGATTTGATATTAAATTTTTTAATTTAGAGATTTATTTTTCATTCTTCAGCGATTGCTAAAAAATATTAGAAAACACAAGGCCCAAATCAACCTTTTTACTGCGTGCTAAAACTGCATGTTTTTTGTCCAAAGCTGTAGAGTGAAGAGGACACGTATGGGTTTCCTAAGAGCCCATTTTCATTCAGCTATGTTGAGATGAGAGGCCAAGGAACCCTTTCTTTACATCTATGGAGCGTTATTTAGCCCCTTCTCACTGTAGTTTCAAACCTCCACTCACCACACCCCTGACAGAGGCTTGTAATTTGTGAGTTGGGTTGGGCTTTAATAAGCACCAAATAACTGTAGCTTAATACAATGTCATCAGTGACATGCGCAGCCTGAAAATGTTCAACTTGCGCGTAAAAGGTTTAGAGATCAGTGCATGGAGGAGGAACCAGGTGGAGTGGATAGCTGCAGAGCACCCGGGGAGTTCTGGAAGAATAATGATCCAGAGTTGCATCAAGTTCTGGGAGGAGAGCTTAAGAGTTAACTTTGGAGATTAAAAAGAGGATTTATCTTCACTCTCACTTTTCAACCTGTCTGCAGAGGTTCAAACACACTCCCCAAGCGCCCGCTGCAAACTTGTACGAGTACGTGCGGTGAAAGTTTCCTCGCTTTCTACGTGAAAACGCCTCTACTGACCCACAACAAGTGCAGAACATTGGAAAGTTCTAATTACAACGAGCCGCTCAGCAAAAACACTTTTAATGGACGTATTTTGACAGTACACAGTTGGACGTTGTACTTCGTGGCTATAGCCTGCAGGCTCAATACTGGACCAAATCCAAAACAAGGAAGATAAGGTCCAGTTTGAAAAATAGCCTTTAAGAAAACCACCATGAAGTGCAAAGTCATGCTCCTGTTTCCCTCTGTCCACTGTGGAAGAACTGATTTACATTATATACATTAGAAAAAGATCTGTCAATCAAGTCAGGAGGTGCTAACAGCTTCCAGTCCTGTGGTTAATATTTTGATGGGGATCATAGCTTCACTTTGGGTTACGTTTAGACCACCAATAAAATTTCAGCTCAGACTTCAGCATTCACTTGTATTATTGTCAATAAACCTCCATTCAGACAGAGACAGAATGAAGGCATCTGTCCAACTGCAGTCACACCATAAATACATCAAAATGATCTGAAATTACACACACACACACACACACACACACACACACACACACACACACACACACACACACACACACACAGGCAGAGTGGCTGTATTGTGAATCTTCCGGCTGTGTCTCCATGATAACAATGACTTGTGGGCTAATTGAATCCACAATAAAACTGAGACACATGCGCACATACACACACACACACACACACACACACTCTCTCTCTCTCACACACAGACAGTGAGCAGCTGAATCAATAGATAAGCTGCTGACAGTTAATCAGGCGTCTGCGTGGACAGATGCAGAGTTCATTCAAACCAAAAACACTTTGATTCTCAATTTGAACGTCGCACTCTGTCTCTGATTCGCGGTGCCGGAGCACACATCTGCTGCCTCTTCTCTCGGCATCCTGTTCATCCTCTTCCTCCTCGTTCACTTCATCATCAGTTCCTATTTTTTCACATTTTGGCTTCTTTATTTTCTTCTCCATCTTTGTCTTTTTCACTGTATATGTCTTATGTTCCATCTTCCTGTTTTTTTTCCCTTCCCTTTGTTTCCATCATCCTCCTCCGATTTCTTTGTGTTCCTGTATTTTTTCATTTCCTTTGTCTCCATCATGCTCTCCTCCATCTGTGTTATCTTTATTTTTCAGAACCTCCATTTTTCCCCCTTATTTCTCTTTTCTTTCACGTTCTTCTACATCACATTCTCCATTTTCTTCTCCTTCACTTCCTTTTTGAACTTCATGTGTTTTCCTTTCCTTTGTTGACATCATCCTCTCCTTTTTATAACCTTTTTCTATCCCTCCTCTTCCTCCTCTTTGTTTCCTTTATCTTTCTCTCCCAGTTTGTTTTCTCCATCCTCTTATTTTTGTGTTCCTTCTTTGCCTCTATCTTAATTGAAGTGTGTGTGTGTGTGTGTGTGTGTGTGTGACACCTGTCATGTTTCAGCGGTTACCTTGTTTCGCTGCACTGACACAGACAGTCTGATCTCGGCCGAGCGGCGTCGTGGCGTCACTCCGCCTGCTTCCTGTCTGTGCTGATGTCATCAGGATGACTGATTGACAGCAGTGATCTGACACCGTACAGTTAGAGCCCGGCTCGCAGCCAACACACTGACACTGCACAACAAAACAAAAAAAAGAGAATGATATAACACGATCTGTAATGAGGCCATCAGGTCCAGAGTCTCTGACAGGTCCATTTAGCTTAGCATAAAGACTCACAGATTGGCCTTCTGACATGACATTGATATTTATCTGCAGGTGTGTGTGTGTGTGTGTGTGTGTGTGTGTGTGTGTGTGTGTGTGTGTGTGTGTGTGTGTGTTGACTTTCTTTGACCTACTGTAAGGACCACCTTAAAATGCTAAGAGTGTATATTTTACAGTCACCTGATCTACAGAGAGGCTTTAATCCTGTCCTCTGAGATCAAACCTGGAGGAATCGCAGTGTTTTCCTCATTCGAGTGAAGTTCTCGCACATAGCCTCACTCTTGTGATTACTTCTCCCACATTCAGGATGTGGATGTGGATGTTGAACCGAGTTTATGTATCTGTGGTTACATGTTGGCATATTGAGAGGACTCGATATGCCTCCCCAAAAATGGAAACATCCTCAACAGTCCTTCACTGGTATGAGCTGCACCAGCGAGATACTCCTCTCATCTCTCTGAATGCTTTTAAATCCATATTAAAAGACTTAGAGAATCAATCATCGAGGTGTTGCTGTTTTAGCTGGTGTTGTTGATTTCATGGCTTGTATTGTACCTTTAGCATTTTTAGACTACTATGTGTTGTAATGTTTTCTGTGTGTCTTGTATCTGTTTTCATTTGCTCTTAGTTTGTGCTGCTGCCTGCTTGACCAGGACATGTTTTTTTTCTTTATCTCAGTGGGACCCTTCCTGGTTAAATAAAAGTCAAGAAATTAAGAAATCATAACTTAGTTGTTTCCATACCCTTACTTACATACTTTCTTATGATTGGCCCTTCTGTCTCGGGCTGTTTGTATAGAACTTACCTGTTCAAATGATTTTGTGATGCAGAATTAACAGTGTGGACACTTTGACTGACAGGTGGGTGCTGTTAAAGATGGCTTGTTTGAGCAACCAGGCTTCATTCACTTACTCTTTGTCCATTTTTTTTTGGATAAGTGGGGAGCTGTTGGAGGGAGAAGCACCACACTCAACAGTCTACAGTTAAACATTGATCAATGTTTTCCCATGTTTTTTACACATGGATGAATTACAAGACATACTGTAGATGTAGATGCATAAGTGTGTGACCATGACGTAGCTGGCTGTAACGTCGGTGTAGATCTGGGATCTGTTTCAGAAAGTTTTTAGAAGCCTGAAGAAACTAGGAAAAAAATCTAAAATGTTATTTATTAAAACAACAAAAGATGTCAGCGAGGCGGCGTGTACATAATTTATAACAAAACAAAGTGTGCAGTGCTGTCTTAACATTTACATTCAAAGCTGCCTGTGTGAGCCTGAAGAACCTGATCCAATATTTACACTGTGTGTGTGTGTGTGTGTGTGTGTGTGTGTGTTTGTCTCTGCAGTGCCCAGCGCTCCTCCTCAGAACATCACCTTAGAGGTTGTCCTGTCCAGGGTGAGTTTCTACTTTTTATTGCCTCCTCTCTCTCTCTCTCTCTCTCTGATCACCGTCTCTACACTGCCCCAACTACAACACCTCACCACACTTCTCCACCCGTGCCGATACAAACAACTTCACACACTGGAAACTGACATTTACATCACATTTCAGAACAGACTTTTTAACATTTCGCGGGGCCACACTGAGACAATTTGTCGCCTCTCCAGCTTCCTCCACCCTGCGTGTGACTAATGGCTGTTTATTCTGACACACATTCAAAGTGTGACACTGACATCAGTCAGCAGTTACTCTCCGGTGATCTGGCCTCATTTTACTGATTTATGTGATTCAAATGTGTGTTTGCAAAAACACGCAAAGAAAGATGAAAAGAAGTATGTTAGACACAAATACCGTGAGGTGAATGTGAGAGGTTCATGCTGGTATTCTGAAAATAGCAGGAAGTTTGTTATTACCACTGATTTAGCTGCTTATCAACATAGCAGGCAGGGTCATGGTGGATGTTATGGTCCTCCAAGACCCTCAGAGCCAGATTGCTGCAGTTTGTGTAAATCATATCAAACACCAAACTGAACACATGCATGATAAATACATATTTGGAGGATATTATATATTATTGTCTCTGTGGATTGCAAATAAACAACCACGAAGCCAATTAGACAACAAATAACTCCTGAACTTCTCTGAAGATAATCACAGTTTGAAGTTTAAAATAGTCAAGTGATTGTGCATTGTACATCCACGGGCACAGTGCAAGCTGGAGCTGCTACTAGCTCTCTGGAAATATTTTAACATCAGGTTCATCACATGAAAGCATAAGAAGTTCAGTCAAATTGCAGGATCTTGCAGCAGCCGTTAAAATACACACATATACTGTAAATGTGTGAATTCATATTGTATCAAACGAGCCTCCACAGTGAATTACAATTCTTAATACAGCTTCACAAAAATGCTTTCAGGGGCAGTTTGCTTTCTATTTTCCATGTTCAAAGCTATTTAAGAAATCAAATCTAAAAACAGGCTTCCATCTGTTGCTGCCTTCAGGTTATACGAGGCTACATTCACATGAGCACAGCGACGCAAGCGATGCGACATTTTACATAAAGTGAGAGTGCCCTGTAATAATCCTGCTGATACTGCAGAATTTATTTTGATGATCCAGAGAAAATTGGGGTTTGGAGATTTGCTTCAAGTCAAAAAACAAAAAAAAGAAAAAAAGTCAGCTGCCTGTACTGAAAATGAACTCAGTGTCTTCGCTTGGAATCTGTGTGGAACAGCTCACAGGTTTGTACAAAATGCAACAAACACATCAACCAGTGTTGAATCTGGTGTCACGTCAGAAGATTCAAATAATTGCTGAAGGTATCCACAAAATTATACACTGTCGTCTGTCTGAGCAGCTGATCTAATAGCATCAGATGTCCATATCTTTTTGTGTGGACAAATTTTATCAGAGACTAGCACAGAAGTCCCGCTGACTCTGTGACTGTGACAATACTCCTGCTGGTTTGCTGGTGGAAAAGTTTAAATACGGAGCAGCAGCAGGAAGAAAAGAGTAACGTAACACAGCCACAATCCGGCTGAACGTGATTGGTGAAGCTGATATCTGAAAGTACAAACTCAGACAAGATACAACGCTGTGGTGAAAACGCCTGTTTTTCCATTCATTTGAATGGGAGGCTGTAGAACTGGATCCAACTTTTGGAAACGCAGTCTGGCCTGAAATGTCTGACACTGAGGTGGATTCATAGACTAAACTCTGATACTCCTGTTGTGTTCTGGCTTTGTTTAGTTCATAAACCAGCTTCTAAATCTGAGTCTGGTAACCATAGTGACTTGAAAAAATGTAAGTTGTTTTGTGTCCGATGGTTTGAGTAACAGAGGCAGGGAGAATGTGAGCTTTTTAATCAGAGACGAAGCCAGTGAATGAGAGTGAGCGAGCAAGGGCCTTGATGAAGCCGGTTAATCAGTGAAATAAAAAGTTCTGAAAAAAGTCCTGATTGTTTCACAGCAGTTACGCTCACCACATATAGACCCACACCCAGCAAACCCAGCGATTCGCTACAGAGCCCGATCCTGTCTGAGTACGACCTAAAACTGAAAACAGACCAGCAGCTCCAGTGGTTTTCACAGTAAATTGACTTTCATTTAGGTTTTTGTCAGTCAAGTGGCTTTAAAGAGAGCGATATAAGAGCCTCCTGTTAAAACGAGCTGTCTAATGGCAAATCAGTGAAAACATTCTAAATATAGTGTACTCTTAGACTCAAAATCGTCTTTTTAAGTGGCTAAAATATGTTTTGTCGCTGCCCCCATTCACAGCAGTACATTGCTTAGCTCGGCATCACTTCAAATCACTCTCCCTTCAGTGATGTGGTCTGTTTCATTAACACGCTGGTGTGGAGTTTTCTGTTTTTTATCCTGCTTAGAAAGCAGCAGCAGAGGAAATTAATGTTTCCAGAGTGGATATGAACGGCTCATAATTTATGTCCATAAAAAGGAGGTTCAGACTGTCTGTGGAGAGCTGACCTCATTTACTTTCTGTCCCCTGATTTTCCTGCATGTGATTGATATTTCTCTGCCGATCGGCTCTGAGGTCAGGACTGATTGATCTGTGGTGTCTGAGACAGTTCAAAGCCTCAAAATATTAACCGATGAAGGAGAAATATTTTCACACGCCACACAACTTCTATGCATTTATTAAAGTGATTAAAAGCTGAATTCCACACATACTGAAGCAGCAGGTGTTTTTTAAATGTTTAAAGCCCTGCTGAGGCTTGCCAGCTCCACGGCCTGACCTCTGACCTCCCTGTAGATCAGGATAAGAGGCACAGACCGGTTAATTAAAGATAAAAAAATGCTATTATTCATTAGTTCTAACACATACTGAGAGTAGCACTCATAGATTCTGCATTCTTTGTGTGAGGCTTGACAATCAAAGCTAAATCATCCCAGGCCAGAGTAATAACAACACTCAGCACAACACTGCCTTGGAGGTGTGGACGGTGTTGGTTAGATAATACAAAACATTTTCGTAATCATTAACTCCAAGTGACACAGATTCAATTAAAATATATATATATATTTTATCTACCATATAAAAATGTATTTACATACCCAACAACACAGTAGATAACTGGGTCTTCAGTTGTGGGTCATACAAGGACCTCTGTCCAAAAACCTCTCTGAGGATGAGGGGGAAAAATACTACAGAGGGTTGACTACACAGCTAAAAACAAGTTAATAACAAGTTAACATCAAGTTAATAACAATATAATGAACAAGTTAATAACAAGATAACACATTAACACCAAGTTATTAACAATATAATAAAAAGTTAACAAGTTAATAATAAGTTAGTAACAAGATAACAACACGTTAACAACAAGTTGAAAACTAATATCATGATATACTGTATCATAACGCTCAGGTTAGACAGACATGGCGAGAACAAGCTTCTCCGCTATGTTCTTGGATGTCAGGGTGACAATCACAATAATAGTGCAGGCACTCCTAGAAGCAGACATAGGTGCCTCACAGCAAGAAGGGGCTGGGTTAAAATCCACCAGTTGGTTGGGACCTCCTCATACCTGCATGGGGAGTGCTCTGGCTTGGTCCCAATGTCCAAAGACATGCAGGTTAATTGATGAACTGGGAAGCTGTCCAAGGTGCACTCCGCCTTTTGTCAATGTCAGCTAGAATTGGGTCCGGCCCCTCAAAGGTTTTTATTCTAGATAATAAATGAAAGAATAGTGGTAATGTTAGCCTTGCAAAGTAAATACAGCCAAAAGTGTTTTTTTAATGGAAAAATCTATAAAAACTGCATGTGAACTTCGAACTGTGCTGAATTCCTGCAGCATCCTTAATTATCACACACACACTCAGTCTTACAGTATGTGTGTGAGTGTGTGTGTGTGTGTGTGTGTGTGTGGGGGTGGGTCCAGCCTCAGTCAGTTTCTCTGCTGCTTTTTTGCTGAAGGAGAAAATGTGAATCTTTCTGCTCTCGTCAAGTTTCTGCTGTCAAACCAACTTTTCAGACAAATCTGACATTTCTTCAACTTTCCTCCAGTCAGTGAAGCGTTGCTGTCAGTGTATATATGTGTGTGTATGTGTGTGTGTGTGTTGTCGAATGCTTGGTTGAGCCAGAGTTTACAGTACTGTCAGTCCGTGGGCTCTTTACCCAGAATTCTCCAGAGAGCCCAGCCAGGGTCACTGCCTCCATGGATGTCAGATTCAGGATCAGAAGTGGATTCTGGGAACATTCAGCACACTACAAACTTTTAGCCCCGCTGTCGGTCTGAGAATAGCTTTTGGAAAGGTTCCTGTTTGAGCGATTAAAACCTGCTGGTGAGTCTCCTTGCTGCTCAGGAGAACCTGGAGACTAATTTAAACATTAATTAAAGGAACCAGCAGTGAAGGATCCAGCTGAGCACACTGTGAAGTGTTCATTTGACTTCTGGGGACATAAAATGAGGTTTCACAGAGTCCATTATTAAAACTCAGTTAATGCCTGGCTATGAGAGGTCGCAGAAGTCATAATTCATTCTGGATGTTGTACATATATTCACTGTCCTTTAACAAAGACAATTCTTTCCCTCTCATATACCTGTGTTTGCACTGTTAACACGAAATACAAGCATCTAAGTGATTTTGAAGAATTCTGAAATACTGAACCACCGAAATTAAAGTTGTTAACAACAAACTAACAACAAGGGAACAACACACAACATGTGAATAACAGGTTAACAACATAGTAACAACAGGTTAACAACAAGGGAACAACAGGTTAACAACATAGTAACAACAGGTTAACAACAAGGGAACAACAGGTTAACAACAAGGGAACAACATACTAACAACAAGGGAACAACATACTAACAACAAGGGAACATTACCATTACAACAGGTTAATAACAAGGGAACAACATGCTAACGATAAGATAAGAAGTGAACAGCAAGCCAACAACCTCTCAAAACTGTATTTTAGCTTAAATCTGGAGGTCACAGTCACACCATATTTTTTACAGCAGGTCTCAGCACTCTATCACGCAACCATGAAAGATATCAAAGCAAGACATTTATTTATTCATCTGTTGCAATTAATTAAAATAAGTTTCTGTCCACTCTCAAAGGGTTAGGTCACTGTGATATAATATATACAACATTTCAACATTTGACTGGCTGAAGGGTTATTCTGGGAAAGGTTGTGATTCATGAAGAGACGCGACCTTTACTCGTCAGAGAAGAGAAGAGAGAAAGGTTTGATTTTCAATGTTATAGACAGTTTGAACTTTGACAAGCATACACACACATACACACACACACACACACACCTACACACACGTCAATATGCATTCATTCAATCACACATATGTTGTCTCACTCAATTATCCATCCATCCATCCATTCATTTGTGCATGTGGTTTGGTCATTTCTTGCACAGTTCTTCATCATCATCAGCTCACAGATGTTCTCTCCACTGTCTCGGTCTCTCTCTCTGTCACTCACCTGTGATGATGTCACAGAACAGAGGACAATTACTGTAAATCAACTCAGATTCCTTCACTCTGATGTTTGCCGCGGAGTCGTCGCAGTAATGGGATGATTACACCCTCAGACACAGAACCCAGAAACATAAACATCGGTTTGTTGTCGCTCATCAGCGCCGTCTCACCCTCAAACCATCTCCTTGTCACTCCAGTGTCACTTGAAGCTCCACCCACCTCGTCGGGACATCTCCTAATTAGACAGAGCGCTGAACGGCTGAGCTCAGATTGGACCAGGGAGGGTCCTGTAACACACACACACACACACACACACACACACACACACACACACACACACACACACACACACACACACACACACACACGTTGGTGAAAGCCCTCTCATTTAACCAGTGAAGTACATCTCAACAGCTCCATCTCTCATGATGCTGCAGCCTTCAACCAAAGAAGGAATAAAAAGCATATATATAAATTGCAAATAACACATTATGATGAAACTGCTTATGGTGCTTCCCACAAAAAAAAAATTGAAAAAAAAAAGAATCTCTCTGAAAATGTCTGCATTATTTATGAGGAAACCTGCTTAAAATGTCATTTATATGATTCTGAAAAGTGAGCTGGGACATGTCCCCCACGCCCGCTGTGGGATTTACACCCGTGAGTGATCTATATATTTATGCAAGATCATTTGGTAGCCATGGTAACACTTACACACGTCAGCAGTGTGTGCAGGGGCCCCCCGATACATATCAGAGAGAAAGAGAGAGAGAGGTGAGGTGTGCTTCACTGTTCAATCAACAGAGAATTCAATTATCGATACGACTGATGCAAAAATGTGAGCTGAGTTTTAACTGGAAGAAAACATCGTTTTTGTTTGTCTTCTGATTAGATTATGAATGCAAACAAACCTTTACAATAAAATGATTAATAATAAATAATTTAATTGTCCTTAATCCCTATATTAAAAACCAGCAGACAGGCTTCAGTTTTTATTTAATATTCTGTGTACACAGACAACCAACTGCTCAAACACCCCTCCATCAGTATTTTTAATATATTGTTCTAAAAGCTAACAGCTGTTTATTCGCAGAACACACACACACACACACACACACACACACACACACACACACAGTGCATGCTGCAGCATGGTGTTGCATGCTGTATTGCAGAGCAAATAGAGACAGTCTGCCCTCCATGTGATTGCTCCTTTTACCCAGAGGACATTAACACACACACACATGCACAGACACAGACACACACACACACACACACACACACACACACATACACACACACACACACAGTCGATGTGGTTGCAGCTCTCACCCAGAGGACATGAACAAACAATCACAGATTGAATTCAGGGAGTGTTTACTCACCTGGCCCTATATGTGTATGTGTGTGTGTGTGTGCGTGTGTGTGTGTGTGTGTGTGTGTGTGTGTGTGTGTGTGTGTGTGTGTGTTGGAGGTCACGGGGTGGATGAGGTGTTCTGTATGCAGCTCTCACACTGCAGCTCGGCATACAGAAACAAAAGAGAAACCCAGTGAATTAATTCCAGATTCAGTTGAAAGTTTTGTTTTTCCTCAAAGCTCTCTCATGCATCGATCGGGCAGTACAGAGACTCCGAGTACAGCTGGAAATACAATAATACTTTGAAATGAAACGCACCAGTGCAGTTGCCTGTCCTGCATCAGCAGCATGAGAACTTCTCAATAACATACTTAATACAAAAAAAAGTAGATTCAAGAAGTGGCATAGTGCAGGATATACGCAGGTATACAGAGTATATCAACTTAATTTAGCTGTCCAATTTTCATGATTGATAGATCAAAAACCAAAAGAAAATCAAACCCCTGTTCTCCACATCGGACCGGTACATAATTCACATTCATTTGACATTTTAACATGGGGACTTATGGAAACTGACTCACTTTTGCCATTCCAAGTTGACTTCCCTTCACAGCTGTAGGTTACTAACCCATAGTCAGTGTGTTACCTACAGTAACTCCCAGTTTGGAGGAGCAGACAGAAGTAGACAGGGTCAGCAGAAAAAGTTAAAAAAGACCCACCCAAAAGAAATCAATATCCATATTGAGCATATTCTCATAATCATTTGACCTTGCTGTCAGATATGCAGCGTAATACGCCATGCCCGGCACAGCTGGGATTAGGCATAGGAATAAGATTCGGTTGAGAGAATGTAGAGCCAAGGGAGAGGGCTGTCTGACAACAAGGTATAGCAGTGAGCATATGCTCACTATAGTGTACACTTGAACAGATTAAATAGACCTGTTTTATTCCACTTGGAATTTGCACTTAAGTAAAAGAAATTTAAAATATTACACACCAACAATGATTTTCACATCCATGTAGCAGCAGTACAGGTGTTACTACTGATGGTAGTCATATCAGAGATTTAATTGACATCAGTAAAGTGATCTTAGCAGTATTCTTGTCTTTGGTCATTATGTTTCCCTCAGACATCTCTTCTTCTGATGATTATCACTGTTGTTCTGGTTATTATCAGTGCTTATTATGATCAGTGTGATCTTCATCAGCTTTCTGCAGACCTCCCTGCATTTCCACCATGTCCTCTGAGGGAAAATTAAAAAAAGATGGAGACTCTCTGCCTGTTTGAAGGCTGTGAGCAAGGCCACGGCTCCACTTGCCCTGCTGCTTTACGATGTCAACTGCATCTGAATACAAAGCAGCTGCAGGAGAGGATTTCTGCTCCCGACATTTTCTGCTCCACTCAGACAGAAAACAACAGAGAAATGAGTCAGTGTTACAGTTGAGCCTGCGGCCACTTCACCTCTAGTTTACACAGGCAAAGAAAGTACATCCGAAAGCGGCTTAATTGATCTGGGGAGCCCATTTAGTTCAGTGAGCAGCATGAAGGAGACAAAACTCAACAACTTAATGAACACAGTAGTCTGTGGTTCAGCTGGATTGTTAGCAGGTGGAGAGCACACTTCAGCTATGATACACAATGTAGGTCTGAAGAAGGAATCTGAAGGACGGGTGGAAATGGATTTCAGTTCACACTTTGAATTGAATAAATCCAATATGTTAAATTTCGGGCAAAAGAAAGGTTGGATTTTACATCGACCAGTTATGGATGTGAAACAAAAATATGGCTGCAGTTTCAGTAGCGCTAGTTTTTTTCTGTAGCGACCGCCGCCAAACAGCAACAGTAGTACATAGTAGCAGTGATAGCAATTGCAAAGCAGTGAAGTAGCAGCAGTAATAGATGTATCAGTATTAGCAGTAATAGAAATATTGGCTGCAGTAATGACAGGAATAACAATTGTGGTAGCAGCTGCAGTAATAGCAGTAGGGGCAGCAGCAGTAGAAGTATCAGCAGCATTAAAAGAAGGTTAACTTTAGGGTTCGATAACAGTAAAAACAATAGGGGCAGAGGTTGTAACAATAGTAACAGCAGTAAGAAAGTATTAGCATCAGTTAGAGCGGCTGTAGCAGCAGCAGTAATAATGAAAATAGTAGCAGTGGCAGTATAGCAGAAGTAGAAACAGCAATAGCAATATAGCAAAAGTATTAGAAATAGCAGAACATATCATGATTATAGCAGCACATGCTGCGCTGATACATTGACAATCATATTGTAAACGGCTCCAGCAGCCTAATGAAAAAGATCGTAGTCATTGAGGTGTAGTAGTTCCCTCCTGGTGGAGACTGTGTGGTGGAGATCATGGCGGCGTTGTCCTCCTTCATGGATGGTTTGCCTCTTTGTGTCTCTGTGGGAGATGTTCCAACGTGAATTTAACTTCCATATCGTTTCCATGGAGACCTCCCATCCAACTGGGTCCTGTCAAAGTGGCTAATTAGTTAATGAAGCGCGCGGTGTTGCCCCGTCCAGAGAGAGAGACAGAGAGAGCGAGTGAGTGAGTATATGAAGGAATTTGGCCGACACACTTTTATTCAATTTGTCCCCTTCTTTCTTCCCCCTCCATCCTTCTGCATGCCCCCACCCCCCCTTCTCTCAGTAATCAGTTCTGCTGTAATCAATTAGCGGGATGAACAGCAGCAGAGGGAACAGGTGCAGCTAAATGTTAATGAATTCCTCTGTGGCTGTCGTCACAGCAACACTGGCTGAATATTTAAACTGCTCGTTGGCCCGATGACTTACACCACAGCTGATGGAGGGATACACACACCATCACTCTGTGAGCGTGTGTGTGTGTGTGTGTGTGTGTGTGCTAATATGACAACAACAACAACGGATGCAAGAATGTGTGTGATACAATCTCTGCATGTGTAAGTGGCTGTCTGGTTCCGAGCTGCGGGTGTTCTGGACAAAATGGCAATCCACTTCACTTTGCACTCTTACTGGACATTTCACCATGGCAACAGAAAACAAACTTGCAAAATGCGACTGTGAACATAGACTAAAGAGTATTATCAGAAATTGTTTCAGGGTCAGTCGCAGATCTAGAAACTCGGAGGAGAAGCTTTGAAAGATATGATACATGAGGAGATAGAAGAGAGAGAGATGTGCATACATCAGAGAGAGAGATTGATGGATCCTTTTTTTTAACATTCTAATTCATTAATCTTCATTTATTAATGGTAAGCCCGCCTAACACACACACGCACACGTGTCACACACACAGTCATACTGAGTACATCGGCAGAATGCTTGATGGCAGGTGCCTCGCAGAGCAGCGCACACTGGGGGCTGAGTAAACATCTGTTGTGTGTGTGAGAGTGTGTGTGTGTGTGTGTCAGAGGTGGGCTGTTAGCATGCAAATAAAGCAATTAAAATTCATGTGCAACACACACCTAAACACACACACACACACACACACACACACACACACACACACACAGATGCACACTTATACAGATAGATAGGAATATATGTGATGTACACACACACACACACATACACGCAGCGAAACTACCACAGCTGCTTACTTAAGCCCTAACCATAGTCTGAGTGGTCAGGACTCAGAAGATGTCAGGTGCCCGTCTCCTTGAGGAGCGAGAACACCTTACCTCTATTCATCATGTATAGTAGTTCTTATCATTATGGATGTGGTGGAGGTGGCCACAAGCTGAATAAAGGTGGCGCTGTTTCCCTGTTTTAGATAAAAATAATGAGACTACTTCATGTGCGCAGCTGCACATAGAGTGTACTTTTTTATTTGATCTATTTTTCTACTTTTAAAGCAGCAGATGTACACTTCTCAATATGAGCGAGCTGCTTTTACAATAGTTTATTGACTTGAAGTCAGCGCCGGTCCTGGCCACATATGCGCCCTGGGCAGTTGCCCACATTGCCCATAGCCGGCCCTGCTTGAAGTTATGTTGCCCTGACCGGTTCCAACGTCGTGACCTGCTGAATGAACTGAAATGGTAAATGGAGTTTTTTTAACAACCCCTCAAATGGTTTTTACACTTGTCACGATGACTCAACTGTTCATCAGGAGCGATACAGCACTCATGCAAAGTGCTCATGAAAATAATTAGCTCACTAATTTGGGGTTTAGTACCTCGCCCAAGGACACTTCCAATGGACTGGACGAGCCAGAGATCGAGCGAACAACCCTCAGATTACTAGATAAACTGCTCTATCACCTGAGCCACAGCTTCCCCATATATAGGGTGGACCGCTTTAGATGCTTTAGATAATGTTGCTCCACTAAAACGTTCATCTGAATTCAAATCATCTTTACTCTCACCTTAGATTATGAAAGCATCCTGAAAAAGATGTGTATGACTGGCTTAGAGATAAATAAGATAAAAAGCTCCCAGTACACTATGAGCAAATGAAATTTTTATTGCAAATTTATAACAGTGAAATTAAAGATGTAAGACAAAACCTTTCTCTAACAAGCACAAGTCTAGTTTCTTATTGAAGACCATTGATCGTTTAGTCAACCCTGGTTCTCCTGGTGTCCCTATCACTCCAAATGTAGACTGTAAAAAGTTTACCTAGATGTTTGATCAAATATTCACCTCTCTACTTCTGTATCTGACTTTTATCTTGTCCTCTGTTTGATACTGTACATACTTTTAAGGAAATTACTATCCAAGACAACTTCATCAAGTCCACTGGGCATAATACCTTATTTACCTAATTCTTATAATAGGTTCTGATAGCTTTGTCCCTTGACTGCTGCTTTTCATCATCAATAGATCTTCTTCTGGATGTGTTCTTAATTATTTAAGGACTGCTAGTGTCCATCAATTTCTAAAAAAAAAAAGATGTTCTGATACTTCTGATCATAGCAAGTATAGACCAGTTTCTAAGTTTGCCTTATGATCAAAAGCCAGAGAGAAAATTGTCTGAAATCACTTGTTTTTGTAAAAGTTATCAGTGATATCTTGATGAAGGCTGGTGCAGGTGAATGCTTGGTGCTGGTTCTGCTTGATCTTGATTTGGCAAAGTGGGTTATTATCCAGTGGTTCTGTTCATACTTGTCAGAACATTTCATTTGTCTACTAGTGTCACCTCCTCTCATGCATTATCTATGTATGGGGTGACACAGGGCTCTATTGTAGGACCAATTTTATTTCCTCCTTTGGGCCATTTTCTTAACAGAATGACACTTTATTTCATTTCTATGCAGATGACAGTCAGCTATACTTGTCCTTCTAACCATTTCAATTATCAAAGTTGTCTTCCCTTGCATAATTGCCTGGCTGTGAGCAAGGATTGGATGGAAGTATATTTTCTTCATCTTAACTCCTCTTAAACAGGAATCCTTATTATAGGCTCTGAGCACACTAATGGCCTGCCTTTTCTTGGCACTCCACATGTTGTGGCTGCTGCTAGGAAACATGAAGTTATTTTAAATCAGAACCTCTCCATCAAGTCTCATGTAAAAAACTCAATCATGTTCTTTCAACATAAATACTTCTCTAGAATTACTTTACTTTATGTAATGATCTCTAACTGTTGCCTGCCTGCAGTCCTCAGTTTCCTCTCTCAATACTATCTTTCAGAGCATCAAGGTGGCATGGCAGCCACCTCCACGCAGCACCCAGAACGGCATCATCACTGCCTACAAGATCAAATACAGGAAGACAGGAATACATGGCCGACGTGTACTTCAAGAGGCCATCGAACCCAACAACTTCTGGTACCTGTTCACAGGTGAGGCTCTGAAGTTTAATTTATTTTTATTAAAATTAGTTTGGAAAAAGTAGTTCAGGTAATTTTCATTGAATATTTAGTTTCCCAAAACAAATGTATACTATCCTAAAACTGCTGATAACAGGAGGAAATACTGTATATATTAGAAACTATTTCAGCTGAACATAAAAAAAAAAATTCTCTTTAAACATTTCCTTCATTTTCATTTGTGAATATATTTGGTAAAACTGGATCCTGTTTTGTTTTGTTGCTGGCACCAAACTACAAAACAAGAACTTGGATTCTAAAAAACCCCCCAAAAAACAAAAAAAAAAAACTGCCTAAATATAAGCAGACTGTAAACATAAAAAAGTTTTGAGTGACGGTCATAAAGCTAACAAAGAAAGGAGGCTGTGTGTGTGTGGATTACATAGTGGACGTGTGTCTGCTCTGTTTCTTCTGCACGTATTTCGGTGTGTTTTTTTCCTCTGCGAGAGAAAATCAGCATTTGCATGAGCTTAGATCTTTACACACACACGTGTGTGCATTCAAACTGCCACTAGCGATTATTTTAATTTGAGGTGTGCAGGATTTAAATGAAACTGATGTTCCTTTTCATTATATTCCACTGATGGTTATCTTTATTCGTTTGTCTGCACAGGATTTCATCCCCCAGTGGCAGGTGTTTATGTGTGTGTTGAATCTGATCTGCGAGCCTGGCTGTCAGCAGTAATCACTCCCTTTTTTAGTCTCTGACAATAAGAAACTGAATTTCATTATATCAGGCATTCTGAATAGAGCGGTGAGATAGGTGGACCTGCGGGTTTGTTAAGTATTTTAACACTTTAAAGTCACAGAAGTAGGACAAAGTCTTTTTATTTTTTACAAGTCACAAGGTAGAAGCATGTTCCAGGTCAGGACTGGAACTCCTGGAACCCTCATTTGTTCCATTTCTCCTCTTTAATAACATTATTAAAACTGTTGTTATAGTAACCATAGACGACTGTGTAGTTCACATCAAACAATTAAGGTAGATTTTGTCAGTTATAATGAGATGCTAGCTCCCTCTCCATCTCTCTCTCCCTCCAGGTCTAGAGAAGGGCACTCAGTACAGTTTCCAGGTAGCAGCGATGACAGCCAACGGGACAGGTCCGGCAAGTGAGTGGTACTCCGCTGAGACGCCTGAGACCGACCTGGATGGTAAGAACAGAGTGTGTGTGTGTATGTGTGTGTTATAGCAGAGATCTGTACAACAGCATGTAAATACGTCCACTGTCCCAAAACACACATAAATATTTAACCAGTTAAGGGCTGAGATGGATAGATGGAGGGAAGATTCGCCTCAGGGGAGGAGAGAGGGGAAGGTCGGAGGGAGGAGGGGAAGAGGAAAAGAAGATGTTGAGTGTAACACTGAGTGATGGTGTTTCCATGAAGTATGCCGAGGCAACTAATGATACTGTAGAAATAAACAGCATATAAACATTGAATAAATAGTTTATTCAATAATATAGGACAGTAGATTTCAACCAAGTCCGTGACCCCTAGGGGGTCTGCTTTATCATAACTGACAATTTTCACCAAAATAATTTGTGAGAATTAAATAAAAAAATAATATTGAGTAAACTGCAAGCATTAATATGCAATAATAGGCTGAATTTATCAAAAAACTATTTACAAAATAAATTGCAGTCTAACAATTTGTCACATTAACGAGGCCTGAAGCTTGAGATATTTCAGCTACTTCTTCCACCTGTGCCGAGGCCATCATCATATCATATCAATAAATGTTTCTTTGTTGAAAAATAATAATAATAGAAAATAAAAGCCTCATTAATAACAACAATAATTCTAAACTTTTTTTTATCAACATAAACACATACAGGCTAATAATACAGTATATAAATAGGTGAAATAGTACAGCATGAAGACTAGACAGATATAATGTAATTAGAATTTAAGTTCTTATTAATGTATTTGACTTGTAGGTGGAGACGGAAACATTAACACAATAATCAATAACAAGAAAATCAAACACATTTGTAAATATATTAAATATGTTTTCATAGGAGAACTGTTTTAACTGTTGACAAATACTGTGCAGTAATAAACACTGAAAATGTGTAGGAGAAAAAGATAAAGTGCCAGAGGACAGTAAAGGCTAAGTTCCACCAGGCACAGATTCAACATGTGTGCCTTGGCTGCAGCCTGCGTCAATCTGCACAGAGCAGCATCAGCTGGCATGAAGTCAGACATGCCAACAGCCCAGAGAATCAGGTGGATTTTCAAAATAAATCATCCGGTGCAAACAGCCTAAAGGGAAACAATTTAATTACATAGCATATTTACACATTAAGAAACACATCAACCAAGGAAAAATGACCCAATCTGAGCAAGTTAACAAAGTCTGGTGGGAACACACGATTTGAACCAAAACGATGTCACAGTGGTGACAGTAAGACATGAGATTTGGTAGTCAATATAATTCACTCCAGACAAATTTTTACAGTTTAGTAAGTTAATTTCAGTATTATTAATAATGATACATACTTTTTAAATAACACTTTTTATAACACTCAAAGACTTTTTACAGAAGAAAATCATCAAACAGACCCGAAAGTAGAAAGTTTTTTGCATATTTCATGACATGTTATTAATAAGAAGATTGACAGTTTTACAAAAGTTAGAAAGAAACAAACCAGGAAGCCGCTGGAGAGAAAGTGAAACTGAAAGAACGAGAGAGTCGTGGATGAAGAGAGATAAAGAAACAAAGACACAAACGTCTGGCAGCTCCTTGCTTCGGTCATCTAATGATTTCTAACAGAATAATTAGAAAATCTGACCTCAGGCTGGAGCTCAGAGGAGTCCTGGACGTCCTGGTCAGCAGGAAGCTGCTGAGATAAAAAAAACAAAAAACAAACACATCCATGCTAACTGTGTTTCCAGACCGGGACAGAGGGACACGCAAATCTCATTTCAATGGATTATCACTCAATAGAGTTATATGAGGCGTCTCCCCTCGAGGACCAAGAGCACGCTAATCTGATCTAATCTGATGCTGAGGAATAACACAAAGTGTCAGGGCTTATTAGGGCTTAATACACAGCTAACAGGGTTAGCATCTGTTAGCCCAATTGCTCTAAGTACCTGCTACTGCTGCTGGTAACAAGGTTAACTTTAAAAGTGCTGGTGGTGGAGGTGGAGGGGGCGTAGTCAAGGCCAGAGAAGTACTGAGATCTCATGTCCACCACCTCTTTTGTCTTGTTCTGTGGTGCGATGTTTCATTGTTTGTGTTTTTTTGCAGAGAGTCAGGTACCCGACCAGCCCAGCTCTCTGCACGTCAGACCTCTGCCCAACAGCATCATCATGTCCTGGACTCCACCCCTCAGCCCAAACATCCTGGTTCGTGGTTACATCATCGGCTACGGAGTGGGAAGTCCCTACGCCGAGACGGTCCGAGTGGACAGCAAGCAGAGATACTACTCCATCGAAAACCTAGGTGTGCTACAGAAACACTGCCTCCACACTTTATGATGAGCTGCTAGCTGTGCTCCATCAAACAGGGAAAAAACTACACCACCCACATCTTCAGATCACTTTGAGTTGACCATGAAGTGGTCAACAGTGGTCCGGTATTTGACATGTATTGTTAGCTACACCAGGAGGCCTGAGGCCATTTTGCTGTTTAAAGCATCACGCTCGGTTTGGTTAGGGTTCAGGTTTGGAAATGTTCAAATATATGTGAATGTTTCGTATTTGCAAGCGAGTGTGGTCAATGTTGCATTAGCATTAACGGCAAAAACAGAGCTGCTGGTCTCAGGTCAGGTCACAGCAGGACCATAGTCAGGATTTTAGAACTAAGATTTCCAAGAAAATTTCTAAGAAGATTTTATTGGGGATTTTGGACCTGTACTGATTTATAAAGTTTTATTCAATTCAGGGAACAGTTTGTAACATGCTTTCAAATACCTCCAACTCAACATGTAAAAAGAAATGTCAAAATACAGATCTGAATAGTAGATGAACCACGAGTGGATCAGTCCTGTCAGAGGAAAACGGTCTTTTCTGTCGACCATGGTGGGCTGTCCGCTTAGTCTTAGTCTTAGTTACTGTCATGTTGAGAGTGGTAGAGGATTTTAAAATTGATGCACAGGAAGCAGAAATCAGCACAAAAAAAATTCACCAGCAGGGAAAGAAGTATCTGGGTCTCAAACTCTCATGGGGACAGACCCCTAGACCTGCCGCTTGATTTGTGTCCCCCAGGCATGGGACCACCTGCACAGGGTCCCTTCTTTTTCCACAGATCCCCGGTGGCAACCCAATCCTGGTGGAGAAGTACTGAATCTTTTATTCAGCCTTTAGTCTGAAATTGGACTAAAAAAAAAATTCAGTTTTTATTGTAATAATAAACTTTCCACAGATAAAAGGTCACAGTGGGTCAGGACTGGGGTCAAAGGTGCGGGTTCAGGTCTCAGGTTTAGGAACTCTACAGTTGAGTTAAAAAGGTCTGGAAATATATTCCGGAGGAACAAACAGCATGTGGGAGAAGAAGTTATGTGACCTGATTTTGACTTTTTTCAGTGGACTGTTCGTGCTGCAGCAAGTCGGCACCTCGCTGAGAATTTAAAAAGCACTGTGGCTGCTCAGTGCCTTGCTAAAGGGCAGAATGGCTGAGGGGTAATGGGGTTAACACTAACACAGCACTCCTCCGAGCTGGAGACACCTGCAGAGAGAGGGAGGAATGAGCTGAAGATTAATCATAGATATATTTTCTATCACAGTCAAAAGCTTTTTCTCAGCTTCTCTTTCATCCCAGTCTTATTACCCCCGAAATAATTCAATATTCCATAAATTCACATTTCTAATGTACCTATCAACACCAATATTTGATATTTTCATTCAGCATAAATGCCGCTGCTCCTCCGAAAAGTGCCAATATTGACACAGCTCTTCCCTGTTGCATTAATTCATTATGATGATGAAATCCCCATTTAATTCCAATCAATAATTTAAAAGAATTTAATAAGAAATCTGCTTGAGGTGGAAATCTAATTGTGAGAGGTTGAAAAAGAGAAAACATCCTCCCCAGCGACTGCAACGCGCAATTTGCATGCCAAAGAAGACAATAACAAATTGGGTGAATTTTTTATACGTGGATGAAAATTCTCATAATGGAAGAGTAATGAAAAAATAAAATCCAGCCGTTGTGCTGCATGCACACGTGGGAGCGAGCGCACATATGTACACGCCATTTATAATTCATAGTGATCATTAATTCATACGGCGAGGCGTCTTGGGAGCGGAGCGGGGCGTGTTTGTTTAACTGATGTGGGGCTTTGACACTACATGGAGGGAACATGCAACATCATCACATCAAGAGCAACAACGACAACAATGATGGGCTGCATGGCAATCAGTTTACAAGTCTGCAGATATCATATCTTCATGTGACAGACAGGACGGAACAGAGCAGAGGACGTCACTTCCTTTAAACCTGGAGAGACAACTTTCTCTGCACCGTCATTTAGCAGGATTTATGTCAAGTCACCTTTTTGAAGGGAAACTATGATTCTGGTGTACGTTAACCAGCCAGCAAAAGACACTCCTGCTGTATAATGAGTGTATCAGTAACAGTAACACTTTCTATCACATCTGTAATGCATTCATAATGAATTATGATGCATTAATAATGCACACATAATGCTTTCGGATGCTCTGTATCAGAACAGTCATGAAAAAATGTAGATGTGATTCATAATGAATTATAACTTCAAGTATCTTGTATGGATGCTCTTGGCTAGATATAAACAACACATTATGACTGCTTATATGCACCTGTACACACAGCACACTATGACTTCTTACTACAGGTGATTGTTGAGGTATTACAGTGTCATAACAGATGAAGTTATGACTGTGTGTGTGTTTAGCAAGGTGAAGTACATTTTAATGCATCCATATTAATACATGCTTCATCATAAAGCTTCATGCTTTGCGACAAGTGTGATGTATTGTCATCCATTTGATGAATTTCTGATGCATTATAAGTGATTATTATTCAACAAAACAATAACAGACATTTCAAGTCAAAAGTATCACATGCTTTAGGAATGAAACCTTCATTTATAAAACATGTATGATCTTCACAGAAAACATTACATTCATGTTTCTAAGGTTGATTGTGATATTAATCATATGAGAAGTGATTTCATGGTGAAATCAAACAAAATTTTCCCCACTTACCATATTGACTTAACACTAAAATGCATATATATGCATGTAATATATATTGTTGAAACATATAATAAACATATAAAACATATAAATCATCAATCATCTTAACAGTTATATCTTGAAATGATAATGTAGTCTGTTGTATTTATTGAATGTCCTTTTCTCTCCCTGTCTGTCTCTTTCAGAGCCGAGCTCACACTATGTGATTTCCCTGAAGGCGTTCAATAATGCCGGAGAGGGAGTTCCTCTGTACGAGAGTGCGGTCACACGATCTCTGACAGGTATAATCACACTGATGACTCACTGATAATACTGACACACACAAGCGATGTGGATCAGATGTAATAACATGTCACAGGCCTGGATCTGATGCTTGTGTCAAACACTGAAGGGTAAAGTACGATGGTGATGTGAACATGCATACTTTATGAGCAATGACAGCAGTGTAATCTGTACCAATACCAATAGCACGATCAATACTGATACATTATTGATGCATTATTATCAGTTGGGCTTGTTGAGGCAGTATTAGTAATATGGGTAGCACCTGCATTAATATTAGAAGAATTAGGTGGAAAAGCAGTAGAAATAGTGCTAGCAGTAGCAACTTTACAACAGTATAGTAATAGCAGTTAGTAGCAGTAAAATAACAGTAGTATCAATAGCAGTAACTGTGGTAGATGTAGTAACAAGAGCCTTATTAGTATCATTAGTAGCAGCAGTAGATAACATGGAAATCAGTAGTATGGTTGAATGTGTTAACTGCAGTAGTGCAGTTATGTTAGTAGTGTCAGTATAACTAGCAGTACCCAATGACTGTATAAAGAATGACGTCAACCTAAGTTTCTAAAGCACTACCTTAGGTGGGCTGAATGACACCTGGGTTGACCCACCTGTTGATCAAAGCGGCCACACTGTTAATCCTGCATAAGTTTAAAGTCTGTATAAAGTCAGAATAAATTTAGTTTCTTAGACTAAAGAAGAAGAAAAAATTGAACGATTAAAAATTGGGCGTCAGAATCAGGTAAACTGAGCAGTATTCTCAGCTCCAGGACTATGGGGGCATGTCCTCTGGAGTCTGAAACGTGTCCGATGAGTTCAGAAAATGACACGACTAACTTTGAAACACTCTGAGCGAGATGAATTCATCTCTATCTCTGTTAGGGGTGCAGGGGTATGCTCAGGGTGGCCTCAACGTGTCATCGAGCCACCCTTTAAGGACCGCCCACAAAATCCTGGACTGAAAACTGGTGAAAAACTGTTTGAACCTCTAACTCCACATTTCAGTAATATATCGTTCAAAGTCTTTTCACATGTTTTCAGCAACTATTTTCAACATATTTAATGTGTTGTGAAATATCAGAATTGCCTTTACACTGACTTTAAGCCTTGATATAATATTGTATATAAAGTCACCCTCAGTACAGTTGTCATGAACGGGGAAATTAGCTACAGAGACCAAAACTGTTTTTTGTACCAGGCTGTAAACATGTTTATTTCTGCAGGTGGAAATGTTCTGTAGCCATCCTCAAGTGGCCTCTCAAGGAATTACTTTTTAGCACGTTACAGAGGTTGCTGCTTGGCAGTACATTTAGCAGTAGCAGTAGTTTAGCAGAAGGAGTATTTGTAGCACTATTAGTATTGCCATCTGCCCAGTCAGAGCATGAACACATACAGAGATACACGAGAGGCCAGAGACTGTCTACGATTGTACTTTGAACTACTTTCTGTAGTTGTAGCTTTAGCAGTAGCCCATAGCTCTGGGGGAAAGTGCCTCAGCTGAAGACTAGCATTAGCCGTGTTAAGTAGGCTGAGAGTATGTAGCAGCAGTATTAGGAAACGTAACTGGTTTCTTAAAGCTAGATGTCTTGGTTTTAGTCACTCGACTATGAAGCAATGAAGCACTTCTTCTCGTTTTGATTCAGGAGGAAAGATTTGAAAGTGACAGTCTGACAGTGAGACCTCAATCTGAATCTACAACAGCGCTGAAATATTCATCCTGACCAAAATATTCACACATCAGTGTGTGCTTAACACGTATGGACTGTAGGTGTGCATGTGTGTGTGTGTGTGTGTGTGTGTGTGTGTGTGTGTATTCATATCTGGTGTCTGGCTTTCACCCACAAGTTCTTGTGTGCGGGTGAGTGTGAGTGTGTATGTGTGAGAGAAAGACTCATTAGCTCTTTCTGAAGACTATGGGCTGTAGCAGTGAGATAAATGAAACGCATCCAACTCTCAGCCAAGTTTCATCTTATGAATTAAACAGCCAGCCCTCCTCTGCTCAGCCGGCAGCCTGCAGCTGACATAAATCCTTTATTACTCGCATAAAAATGCCACATTTCTGAGCTTTTTCAACCCTCGTGATGTGGTGATAGTCGCAGGAAAAACCAACGGCAGAGAGCACTCCGCTCACTGCAGTTTCTAAACCATCTATCCCTGGCTGCTTTTATGCTGGAACTTTTCACAACAAGACACACGCTTGTTGTCTTTGATTGAGACTTCTTTAAAAAGAGGAAATAAGGAAGGAAGGAAGGAAGGAAGGAAGGAAGGAAGGAGCGATAAGGAATAAGAGATAGGGGAGATGAAGGTCGCACATGGAGCCCGGAGAGAGACCAAAACAGCAGGAAGGGGCCAGAGAGAGAGAGAGAAACAGACATTTGATGGACTTTAATGAAAGCCAGTGGAAAGAGGGGTGGAAGTAGAAGAAAGAGGAATAAATGAGCAAGAGAAAAGAGACGAGAAAGGAGAGAAAAGGGCATGGCAATAGAGAGGAGACAGAGGATGTCCTGTGGGATGTAGAAAAAGAAACAAAGAAAGTAAAATACCTCGGGACGTAAGGCTCTATAGCAACGCAGAGTGTTCATCTCAGTCATAATAGAGTTCCAACATATGTGTGGATCAACAAAACAGTGATTTTTCCTTGGAATAAATGGAGGAGCTATAATTCTAATAATATATATATAATATATAAATAATCTGTAAGAAAAAATGGCCCATTGAGCAAGAGTGATTCATGTTGGAAGAGTCCAAGAGCAATGCATTCGTATACAAGGGTATTTAAGTGGTTTAAAGGAAGTATTTTCAGAATTATTAAAGTGTGTGGTGAGTAAACATGTGGCTGTTTAATGGACTGCCCAGGACTGAAGGTAGTCAAATGGACTCAAATAGATGTACATGTCTAGAAGAGTAAAGAACAAACCAGTGGGACTTTTTGTATTAGACATTTAGACATTTATAATCTTTTTTGAACAGCTTTTCACTGTTCTCTCTTATTTGATGAAGCAATAAGCAACTTAATCATTTATTTGTTTTTATTGGGCTGATTTCTGGTTAGATCAGTGTTTTACAGACATTACATCTGATGTGACAGAAGCAGCAGCAACACACACAGCCACTGACAGAGAGAGGGCACATATATATGAACAGATGGAGAAAATTGTGAAACTGAAACACGTTTATTTAGATTCATTAAACTCACAGCACTCTTAAATTTGGGCATATTCACAACTAATCTGTCATAGCCTGAATGATTATGAGGACTTTTTTACGCAGTCAGTCTCATTTTTGTGGCTGACAGCAGAGAACCACTCCATGGAAGAGACAGGAAGGTCACTGCTGATAGACACAGGATGGATATTCAGCTATGATACTCAGCAAGAACTATGAGAGGACACTAAACTCATTACGAATCATGACAGGACGTGTGTGGACACATCTGGAGTTTTATAAACGTGTGTGGAGAAACATCTGTAGTTCTTTCGACATGTGGAGAAACATCTAGAGTTCTACAGACATGTAGACACATCTGGAGTTCTACAGACATGTAGACACATCTGGGGTATAGATTTATGACATCTCTCAGCTCTATGGATATATGTGGACACACCTGGATTTCTATAGATACACCAGGAGTTCTATAGACATGTGTAGACACACCTGGACTTCTATACATGTGCATAATGCATAGAGATACACAGTCTAAGATTTGTAGTCTGAAAGTCAGGAGGTGATAAGCTGAGACCCTCAGGGCTGAGACAAGAATCCATTACTGTTCTGAGGTCATCACCACACACACACACACACACACACACACACACAGATGTACTTTCTGTCCTGTCATACTGGGACAAGCTGAAATCTCCGTCACGTTATAGTGGCAGGCTGCTGGTGAGTTTTTTATGAGAGCTTTAAAAAACGTCTCGTTAACGGTGAGATCCTCGTTAATATACTGCCTCGTCCTCGCCTCACCACCCGCACACTGCAGAGATAGAACCGATTCTCAACCAACCGCCACGCCGCCATTTAATCAACGACTGGAGGAGAGACAGAGAGAGGAAGGAGAAAGGAATGGAGGAAAGGAGATGGGCGGATGGATAAGAGCAATAGATGGGATGGATGGAGAAAGAAAGGAGGAGGTGTGAGCAAGGCATGGAAGAGGTACCAGACAGAGGGATGAAGGATAGGGTGAGAGAAGAAAGGGTGGAAGGTTATAGGAAAGGAGTAAAGTGGAAGGAGTAAGAAAGGAAGGAGATGAAGAGGGAGGGGATGGAGAGGGAAGGAAAGAGGAAGAGCAGATAAATGTGCAATGGAGGAAGAAAAGTGAGCAGAGGAGGGATGTACTGTAGAGAGTAAGGAAATAAAGGATGGAGGGAGGAGAGAGTAGAGGGAGAAGAAGGAGGAGGCGTGTCCTCTGTCCTCATCAGTATTCTGTCCTGACTGGAGCTTTATTGTGATGCTGGACGATCAGTTAAACCACGACACCGCCTGCTGCAGCTCGCCCTGCAGCTCCAAATACCCCTTTCATCAATCTCTCTCTCTCTCTCTCTTTCTCTCTCAGTCATCAGTCTCTCCGTCTATGTCGGCCCCTGCAGCTGTACATCTCTCTTCAACAGCAGCACATTAGATGTCAGTGTTGATTCTCTCAGTGGTCTCGTTTACACTGCAGATACAACGGGATGAGTCTCCTTCATCTCCCAGGACTGATGCTGCCTTCACGTGAACTCACTCTGAAAGTCGAGACCGCAATATGTTCGACGTAAACAAACAACTCTATCTCATTTTCCAACGCCAAATCAAATCACGCCACCAGGCACGTTCATCTCTTCCTCCTTATGAATGCTTCAAGAAAGAGTAAGGTTTATTAGAATGTGGGTTTAGTTTTGTCCATCATGACCTTCAGTTATGATAGCATTGTACTCACCTAGTTAGTAGATGAGATTTGGAGTGTGGTGGCTTTATTTAAAATAAGAGCGGTGGTGTCAATACAGTAGTTTATTCAGATTTTTTTTAAACAGCGTTATTTGGAGGTCAAAGTGAAAGTGACATCTGAAATCTAATAATCACTCCACAGATAAAAAACACAATGTGTACAAGGATTTATGAATAGTTTGTGGTGTTCACAACCAGTTTGTGCAAAACAGCAGTTGTACAAATGAATACAAGCCAACTTGAATACCTGTCAGTATTCTACGAATACAGTCCATTCATCTGATAACATTTGCTTTGGAAAAGCTTCCTGCGCACATAAATGTCTAAAGAAAATTCAAAACTGGATGTCCAACATTTTCAGTGGAGTTTCAAAGGGAAAAAGGGTCCTAAACATACAGTAGCTGAACACTCACTGATTAGACGTAGTATATTCTAGTCTTGTGTGCTTTTGACTGGACTGTGGAGTTGAAGCAAGAAGTTGGTCTCTAAACACTGACGGGTGGTTTACAATAGACATTTGGTGTTCTCGTTTTCGCCAGTTCACCGTTGTTTTGTCTTGATATCTGACGGCTCCTGTTTCTACTTTTTCCCCCCGGCTTCTTTTAGTGATTGACAGCTTGCCAGACCCTAATTGGTCAGTTGCCATCAATGAGCACAACTGATTTAAAATGCTGAACGAATCTGAGAGGGCAGCTGCCAGTGTTGTAGTACTTGAGATTGGTCTCTGTCTTGAGACTCACAAGCACTTTTTGAAGATCTCAGTGTTGTCTTGAAATCAACTTGATTTTATATTCACTCTTGTATGAGAGAGGACTCAAGATGTTATTTCAAGACCTGTCGAGACCTCAACAATGGTGATATCACTAAATTGCCTGTGGCACTGTCCGATTTATTGGTTAACATCATTATTGTGATTGGACGTAAAACTTTCTGCTTCAACCAGTAACTCTGGGCCTGACTTGGTCTCAACCTCTTAAAGTGTTGTCTCAGTCTCAATATATCATGACTTAATCTTGGTCTTGACTACAGCACTGGCAGCAACTAAGCGGCCTGGAACCAAGCTAGGTATCTGTCTGTTACACCATGAATTAACCACCCCTGGCCAGTGTGTCAGTTTAAGTCTAATTTTAACAACGTGCTAACCAACAGAGATCCAATTTGTACTTGTAGCCCACTGTGGCCTGTCATAGTCCAGATAGTGTAGGTGGATTTGAGGGCTGATGATGTGGAGCCTGAGGAGGCTGGGTTCAAGCAGTCAACTATAGAATTAGAAATGATTTGTTCCAGTTCCATTCCTAAAATCAGTGTGTGAGAAAAAGATAAAAATAAATGTTAGAAATGGAAAACAGCTGTTAATGGGTAGACAAATCAGCTTCCTCTGGTCTCATTTTGCTAATTCTTTTAGCACTGTCTCACAGCAAGAGCTGGTAACTCTAAATTGGCCGTAGGTGTCAATGTAAGTGTGAATGGTTGTTTGTATGCCCTGCGATAAGTTGCCGACTAGTCCAGGGTGTACCCTAAGTCAGCTGGGATAGGCTCCAGCCCCATCGGGACCCTGATGAGGATAATGGATGGATAGTTGTTGCATCTTTTATTTTCTATTCCAGTTTTTGGTATCTTGGTCCATAACACTTTGGTACAAGCAGTAAAATGTAACAGTAACACATCAAAGAGATGTTCCTGCATTAAGAATCATCATCATAGCTGCCCCGCAGGCTGTTTGCTTTATTATAATTGAAATTTATTTTAAAAACTGTTGTGTGTTTGTTTTAAACTCTCTGTGTTTCTATTTCCAGTAGATGTGAGGCCACAGAGCTGGAATCAGCAGAGCCTCAGTTTGCTGTACTAATCTCTGCTCTTTCTAGCTTTCTGTTAGCATCCATTAGCTTCTGATAGCATCTGCTTCATGTTCTGCCTTCAGGTGCTCCTCCAGCCTTAACTTCCTCAACTTTTTTTTTTTTTAAAGAGCAGTTCATCAAGATGATTCACAAAAGTAAAGATGGGTTTTATTTTTCTGTTTAGGTTCCTAAAACATGCTTGCATGTACGGTATTTCTGACAGCACATGAAGGCAGCATATGCTCTCTGATTGGCTGGAGACACAGATCCACATAGATGGGCTTCATTTGTTCAAACATATCAAATATAGACAGCAACAGTGTGGAAATCTTTTCTTCTTCATGTAACATGTGTCACATGTTTGTTTCTGTACAGACTATTTCCTTGGTTCTGTCAAAGTATGCTTTATTATAACTTAAGTTTAAGTTTGCTCGCTCTCTAGCCTTCAGTTCCATCAGCTTACATGGACTTACCAAAGTATTTGCGGGTGTATTTCCTTTAAGCCCTGCCTCTCTGTGGATCCGTGGCTCCCCTTCTGTTTAGAGTTAAACCTTTTATATGTCACTGTCTTCTTACTCGTTGTCTTTTTTTCTCCTCTTTTCTCTCCTCTTTCACTTCCTCATCCATCCAATCCTCCTCCTCCTCCTTCCTGTCAAACATGGCTGCTTGCTGCATGTCACTTCCAAACTTGCATGTCATCTTAAATGTTTATTATGTTTTTCTTTTTTTCTTTTTTTTTTACCCCTGTGTGTATATAACAAACTTATATTAACTGAATATATGCTTGTGTCACTTGTGTCGCCATATATAAACATTCATTATCACACATTCATAACACTGTATGATTCCATTAATTACGCCACCCCGGTTGTGGTTAATGACCACCCCTCAGACCCCATAGACCCATCTGAGGATGACCTCTTCCACCTCTTTGATAAATACCCCACTCCCATGCCAGACACCAGCACTCCCATGATCCCCCCGGTGGGGGTCCAAGCCGTGGCTCTGTCCTCGGACTCAGTCCGTGTCTCCTGGGCTGACAACTCCATGACCAAGAACCAGAAGTCGTCTGAGGTCCGGTACTACTCTGTCAAGTGGAAGACCAGTTACTCCACCAGTGGAAAATACAAGGTAGGTTGTCAGTCCATGACAAAACTGGACCTGTTCAATATCATTTATTACTTTAGTAATATTTATGTCAGGGTTGTGCACATGACTTGGACATGAGTGTAACTATACTATGACTTGACATGACAAGCCCAAAGCTTAAAAAAATCTGCTTTTCTAAAGACTTTCTTTCTAAAACTTAAAATGAACTTGACATGTCTTGACCTGCGACATACCTGTCTTAACTAAGCCTATGCCTCTCTTTGCATGGGACATAAATGTCCTGACTTGGGACATAGTTGCCTTGATTATTATTTAGGATTTACCTGTTGAAGATTTGCATTTGACTTTGAACTTGACTTGGGTTGGCTTGGCTACCTGTTTTACTTTGTACTCAGGCTTTAGCTTCAGTATCATGACTTAGAACTTGCATGTATTAACTTTAGACTTGACTTGGCACTTAGTTGCAAAACAATTACTTGGTGTCTGACAAGAAATGAAGAGGTATGACGTTTATTATGCCCCCCCCCCGAAGTATTTCACTTCATTAATACTCTTTCTGACTAACAGTGGTACGACAGCAATTTCATTACCTGCTGCTATTTGATTATCCGCTGATAAGGATTAGACGTCACAGCTCGCACTGTGAGTGGCAGTGACTAAATGGGGCACAGTGTGTGTAAACAGTAATCATGGAGGATTAGGGATTTTACCCAGCAGAGCTGCAGCAATCCGAACAAAAAACAGACTGGAGATAAATTGCACTATACATGTGTTCTTGTTTTCCAGAAGCTTTTATTGACATTAATTATTCATGACTGACAGAAACAGCTTAGATTGTTTGCTAGTGCAGTAGGAAAAACATTGGTAAAACATAACCAGGTATCATTTTGATTATTCTGAAAACAAAACAATCCTATGCTTTACCAATCTTCTCATTCCATTCTGTTTACCTGGTTAGAATTCTTTTCTTCCGGTGAAACTCTGCTTCAAAAGCACTGGAAATAGTAAATACAAGGGCAGACAGTCAGCTAACCTTAATAAAGTGCAGCTATGGGGGAGACAGAGTGGATGTGGTATCTTTTCTTTCTCTTTTCTCTCCATCAAATTCTGAAAACAAGACATTTTCTTAGTGCCACAAGGACAAACAATTCTGGTGAACAACTGAATATGTGCAGCTGCTATTCACTTATGTTTATATCTAAGACAGAACTTATGTTTCAAGTGCAAATACAAGGACAGAGTGATAGAAAATAAGACGTTCAAAGGACATTCTCAAAGCTTTATGAGGCTTTACTCTCAAGCATCCATCTCATTAATTATCTGATGTGTATAAATTAGTCTCCTTCACCTTTTATTTCAATTTTGTTCTAAAAACATCTAAATGTTACATCTTTGTGTCCAGTCTGCAGACACCACGGCACTCAGCCACACTGTCACCGACCTCAAACCGAACACTATGTACGAGTTTGCTGTCATGGTCACCAAAGGTCGCAAGTCCAGCACCTGGAGTATGACGGCACACGCCACAACGTATGAAGCAGGTAGGTCTTTCAGACACACTAGCTTACTCCTACCAAAAACAAAGCCTTAATGCTCAAACAGCCCTCTTTTATCAGAGTGTTTCCTACATCTGTTACATACATTACTTCCTATCATATTTTTAGGTATATCTGTAATGAGTTTTGGGTGTTTAGTGGTTTTAAGTCCTAAATCCCATTGGGATTCTTCTGATGATTTCTGATGATTACTGCAACTGAGTAATATTAACAACTGAGAGAACTCCGTCTGCTGAGGAATACTTTTGGATGCAGTTGAAAATTCTATAAGAGTCATAAAAGTCAGAGAAACATTGAGGAAATTACCATTTATCGCAATCAGTCACAAAGAATCTAAGCATGAATGAAGATTCTGCTGTAGACCAAACAACAGTTTATAAATCTTACATTAATATTAACATGTAAGAACATTAATCTTAGTTAAATCAACAATACCAAAGTCTGGCACATGAGGAAGAGCTTGCGGTGGTGGAGTGAGTAGCAGACAATATTGGCATGAAAATATAAGCACAAATGTGATTAAACCTTACTAGTCAGCTTGTAGCCGAGTAGCTAATTAATGACCCTCTGATGGAAAATTATGAATAAAGCAACTAATGCCAATCAGCTAATGTAAGTGACTTGGATAATGCTATGCTCCGTTAAGTGGACCTCTAGCTCACTTTGTGTTTCAAAATATGTTTTTTTTAGTTGTAATAAACTTTCCTTCACTTCATCTCTCAGCTGAACAGAGAAAGCTCAAGTTTTTATCGGGGGGATTTGTTGAAAGCCATTCTGAACAAAATGGGGAAACACTGAATGACGGCATGGATGTTCAGAAATCATGGTTTAACCTAAACAATGTGGATGTCTAACTCTTGTATATTTGTTTCCTTCATAATTTTAATAAGGGGGTTTAACGATGCGCAAAAATCATGTTGTGGTTTATAGAGGTGTAATGGAAAAACCTCCGTTCAACCACGCAACAACTGTCTGCCACAATGAAACCCAATCGCAGACTAAAATCAAAATGTCAAGGTATTCCTTTCAGGATGTTTACAATCATGTTTGTCGGATTTGTCACCCAATTAAGCATGAACGGCTTTACCCCTGCCGGCTCTCCGGGGCCCACTGGAATACATTGACATTCAGACTGAGCAGACGGACAGAGCCCACTCAGTCCCTGCGGTGATCCACCAGCTCTGGACACAAACAATGACCACATTTTCACAGCAACATGGGAAAAAAAACACTGCCTTTACTGCAGCTCATAATATTTCAGCCTTACTGTTAGAAATAATCACCCACTGAGTGTAAAAGACACCAACTGACATTATTCTATGTTGGTTTTTACCTCCGCCAGAGGCACAGTCTGAGAAATGGTAATTCTGGTCCATTAAACACTTTGGTCCGTGAAGGATCTCTATACTGGACAGATTTAAGTTTGCCGTGGATTTTCCTGCTCCGCAGAGGATAAATCGTAATGATTTTGCTGATCCACCTGACCTGTCCCTCAGCAGAACAAAATGTCCACTTATTGTGTAGAATGTATTGTTCGTGCCTTGCAAAGTTGTTACACATCACTGTTGGAAAAAGTGACCTGGTAACACCAAGGAGGTAGGTGTGGGCACAAACGCAAAAGAAAGATCTTGGTGTAGGTTAAAATAAGTACATAGTTGAGGTTACAGATTAAAGATACTATGGTTATATGAGTTTGGACACCATGGTTACAATAATAACCATTTATTACCATTTAATTAAGACTGCCAAATGATTAATTTTATGATTAAACAAACCCTACAATAACTAAGTATAAAAAGAAAGAAAGAAACAAACAAACAGTGGCCTCTCCCTGCAAAGTCTGCATTTCTGCCCACATATTGTTGTCATTTATCCTGACACGTGACTTTTGTTCTACAACATTATCACCTGACTTCTTCCTTTGATTCCAGACAAAGATATATTTTCAGCCACTAGAAGGCTTTTTAACTCGAACATACACAAATGTGACTTTTGGGCATTTTCTGCAAGGATCCTATTTCTTGATTTAAAACAGAACATAGGGAAATTTTGAGTCACCCACCACCCATAATAAACTCTTTTTCAGTTTTGTTTTGATCTGATGAATTGAATTAGATTTCACAGCATTGTCCACACAAAAAAAGACCACAAGAGAATGCAGATTTAAAATTTGTAATGAAAAGAATAATGGCTCCAGATTGGTTCCCTGGGGCACTCCTCAGGTTATAGATTTAGGAATAAAAGCATCCCATTAACATTGACCATTTAAAATAAACCTCTCGGATGACATGGAATGTATTTGATACCTGCTTCACTGTAACCATTGGTTTTTAATTTGGAGAGTTGGATTAGGTTCCACCCACCACCAACATGTCAAAGTGTCAACCCTTTAGTCAGAATATGTTAACAACCCTGTGTGGGTGTTCAGGACGTTTAATTGGTGCTGGTAATAATTCAGATTCAAATTTGCTGTTTTGGAGGTGGAGATGTCTAATTTGAAACAAAACTAAACTAACTACTTAAGGTTATTATTATAGTGATGGAGATCTGGTTAAGTAGTTGCCCACTCAGTAGCAATAATAATAAACTGGCACCAGTTGAAATTATTTCAGTTTTAAATGCTAGAGCTGCTACTTTCCAATAGGTATGTACATATACAGTGTATTTTCCAAGATCTTCCTCCCCCTGTGTTTATGAAAGTTCTGGTTGTCATTGTCTCTGACAGGCTCAGCTTGAAGTTGTAATTTCCTCCTGCGTGTTAACAAGCAGTTTCATTAGCCAATGCTGGAATGCAAGCTTTGAGGCCTGTCCTGGTCTGAAACTTGTCTTTAATCACATCTAATCAGGAATCACATGCAGCCATCGTATTAAAGCACCAATAGGCTACAACTTAGTTTCCATGGTTTCCACAGCTGAGGAGGAGTCCTGGTTTTGAGGCCGAGTGCTTGACATTTTCACAGGAGCAGGAGCAATACAACAGGGCAGTTCAGGAAAGTGATGGAAAGGACCTTTTGCACAATTTTCTCAAGTTCAAACAGAGAAGATTATTGAAAAACAAGACACTTGCACCAATCTCACAGACAACAGAACTGCAGTTCGATTATTTCTAACAGCAATTCAGTGCAGCTCTGCTTAGAAACTTCAGGTAAAGAGCTTCCATACCTCTAAAGTTATATATGAAAAAAATAATGAATCCAGTCTCAGGAAGGCGAGAGAGACACAAGATTGTCTGGGTGAGAAAGAATATCATGCACTCTATAAATACAATTCACCTGGGGAGGTTACTGTATAAGATACAATTTATGCTAATCATAGGATCCTACCAGCCCAACAGCACATCAGCAGGAGTTTAGTCATGAATTAGAATAACATGCAGTAGACATTCTCTATATATTGTCACAGACTCACAGACAGAAATGCAATGTGAATTTGAATGTGAGTTTCAAACATTTTCTGATCGATCAAACACCATTAGAAATGCCTACAAAGCCTACTACATTTTTAATCAGGTATTGTTGTTATTAGCCAATAATTTTAGGTATACTTTAGGTAACCAATGAAATGCACATTTGTTTTCTGTAGGATGAGAAGAAATGGTTTTTGTTAAAGCCTTATTTGTCTCTTGTGTATGTATTTTCATGTGTATGGATTAAACAAAGAGATAAAACATGAAATACTGAACTTATAGGTGCAGGTGACTTGTATGCTAGCAGTGCAGGAATGCTGATGTTTGAACAGAATTTACAGTTTATTGTGAAACAACTATTGGATGGTTTACCATTAAACTTTAGAGACACATTTGTGAGCCCTAATAAATAGCAGTAACTTTCATAACTCATGCCTCTGGCCTTACTTACCCAATAATTCCTATAATTCCCAATCAATTTTGTGTTTATTGCTAAGTAGCAAATCTTAGCATGCTTGCACATAAAAATGCAACAGTATTCCTGCTAAACGAGCATGCGTGCATTGTCATTGTTGGTACCATGCTGATGTTAGTTTTCCTCTCTAACTCTGGAGGAGAGCAGTTTGCTATCTGGGAAGTCTTCAGGAACTGCTTGGAAAAGGGCAGGCACTTTTAAATAATACAGGCCAGGATGAACCATCTTTCTATCACCATCTCTCATGGGTTAACTTCAACCAACCTTATCAATGAACCATACAGCGATGACACCTGCTGCCCTTAGACCTTTGATTCAGATCAGGACAAACCTGAGAAAAGACTGGAAGAAACCTCAGGAAAAGTAAAAAAGAGGGCTCCTCTCCCAAACAGACATACAGATGTTTGATACATACATAGAGGTTATAGGTAAGTGACTGGTATAGATCCAACAGGACACTGAACAACTAAAGATGTCTCCAGATAGTAAGAACCCAAACCACATGACCTCCTGTCAATCATGGAGACCTGGAAAGAGGACAGACCACAGAAGAGGCTGCACACTTCTCTGTGCTGACACTGATTCTTTTTTTCTCCTCCCCTTCTCAGCTCCTAGCTCCGCCCCCAAAGATTTGACTGTGATCAGTCGCGAGGGGCGACCCCGCGCCATTTTGATCAGCTGGCAACCGCCGATGGAGGCAAATGGAAGAATCACAGGTGAGGTTTCGCCCAAACATAATAATCGCCGCTTGTATGCCAAGCTACTCATCTAGGATACACACTCACTGATCCATTACAGAACACACACACACACACACACACACACACACACATACACAATTAACCTGCTGATTATTAGATTCATCATTCAGTCTGTAAAATGTCTGAAAGCAGACCAAAAAATAAGAAAGAAAGTATTTTCTATATCAGTATAACAGTGTTCCCGAGTGCAAGAATTCAATTCAATTGTCACTCTGTGTATCTAAATACACACACACACACACACACACACGCGCACACGCACACGCACACGCACTTCCATTGTTCCGTCTCTCTTCCTCTGGGCGATTGACCCGCCTGTAAACCCGTCTATTTTAACAAGCTCTGCTGCTCCTGCAGTGTCCTGGAGGACGAACCAAACGCTCGCTCCAGGGATAACAACACAACAGAACACAACACAGCACACACACACACATATACATACAGTACAAATACAAGTATAAGATTTTCAAATTTCTGATGGAATCTTACATCATCCGTCTGTCTGTCCTGAATGCAACTTGCTTAAACATTATCCGTCGTGTTTTGCTATGCTGAATCAACATGGGCATCATGACCTTTTCATTTACTTGTTTTCTGACAGGTTACATCCTGTACTACACACTGGATAAGAACATGCCGATAGATGACTGGTTAATGGAGCCGATTACCGGTGACCGGCTGACCCACCAGGTTGTGGATCTGAACCTCGACACGGTTTATTACTTCAGGATCCAGGCCAAGAACGCCAAAGGAGTCGGCCCACTGTCTGAACCCGCCCACTTCAGGACCGCCAAAGGTCTGTCAGAGTGTGTGTGTGTGTGCGTGTGTGTGTGTCTGACTGAAGATCAAGACATCTGTTAATGTATTCCTTTGTTTTATATTTTATAAGTCTGCTGATTCTCACTGTTGCTCTTTCAGTGGAGCATCCAGACAAGATGGCCAATGATCAAGGTAGGCTTTTTTACCCATACTGTGTGTGTGTGTGTGTGTGTGTGTTTTAGGCTTGCTTGCTTAATCTCAAATGATGTGTGATTTTACAGAAATCTCTCATCACGTGTCATCCTCCAGTCATCAAATTAACAGTGTTAACCAACATCAGCTCAAAGCAAACATGTTGGATATCCATGCAGAGCTCCTTCAGTTCATCTGTCGGCCTGTGTGAGGTTTTATCAGACAGAAATATTTGAAATATGTCATGTTTGGTGAAGGTTAAATATAATATATAAGAGAGGATGCAACAAAAAGGGAGACAGTAATGAGTGCAAAACATGAGGAACTATCCGAGGAATCCATCTCTCATTACTGTTCAGAAGATATCAGCAAACAAGCAAAGTATGTGGGGTGAGAAGTGTTGCTTGTGGGGCAGAGAACTGAAAGTCAGCATAGAGATAGAAGAGAGGGAAGAGTTCTATCTGAACTATTTGTTTGGCTTCATCAGATTTTTCCTCATGAAGAAGAAGATATCCTTTATTAACCCCACAATATGGAAATTCTTTTTACACTCTGTTTTATATGTTACATGCATTTTAACCCAGACGCACACATGCAGTACAAGGGCTCATAGACATGCAGTTGGAGAGAGATGGTGGAGTGAAAAAAGCAAGCAGTTTTTGGGGGAATCGGTGCCTTGCTCAAGGGCGCCTCAGCAGTGCCCAGGAGATAAGCTGGCACCCCTCCAGCTACCAATTCACCTTCCATATTTTGGTACACGCGGGACTTGAACCAGCCATCCTCCGGTTCCCAAGCCAAGTCCCAATGGACTGAGCTACTGCTGCCCCTCATCATGTCAGAGGTGCTGTGGTCAAACGTGAATATTTACTGAAGAACTGAGGTCTCCCTTTTATTTGATGTGAGATTCATTCAGGCAGCATGAGATTGTAAAATTATGTAAAACCATATATTATATTAGGCTACTGAATAATTACCTAAGACCTCAGCATTGAGGTTTCAGAGCGTCCCTGTAACCATAGAAACTCATGGTGCCAGAGGACAGGTAGAGACGCTGTGCTGCTGCCAGATGAGATGCTGAATGAAGCCGTCTTCACACATACACTCCAGAGAAAGTCCAGACCGGAGTCATTGTTTCACACATGTAGTTCTCAGGTGTTGACAAACCGTGAACTTTACAAACCTGAGTCTGAAAATAACTACGAACCACAAACTGAGGGCGAGGATGTTATATGACGCAGCGTGATACTGCAGACAGGACACAGAGAGACAGACAGGACGCAGACAGCAGAGAGACAGACAGGCAGCACCGTGCAGCAGGAGGAAAGCGACAAATCTGAATCTATAGGTCAACAGATGTGTGATGTGAGAGCATGTGAAACAGGTTTATTCTGTGAGTCTCATGGTCATTGAGTGAGAGTTGGCAGCCCACACAAAGTGAGGAGCGAGGAACGTACAAAGTGACAGTGACCGTCCTGTTTGAGTCTGATTTAACAACTACTGTCAGCTGAAAATGACTTCAGAATATAGGATGAAGGGAAGGAAGACGAGTGGAGAAGATAGAAGGGTGAAACCAGGAAATGGAGTTGGAAAAGGTTAGAAGGGAAGGAAAGGGTGGATGAAAGGAGGAGAGGAGAGAAGAGGGATGATGCTGACTGAATGTTAGTCTTGAGAAATCATGTGAGAAAATGTGAAAACAGAGAAACTTACTCCATTTTCTTCTTAATTGATTTATTTTTCATCTTATGCAAACAAGCCCGACTCATCACGCTGAAGGAAAGTCAGTTGTTAATTACACAGCGGAAAACATTTTTCCTCTGACGGAGAGACATAAAAAGAGAGCGAGTGAGTGAGCGAGAGAGGAAAAAGAGTTTCTGTAATTATTAATGCAGACAAATGAGAGGCGATGGGGAAGAGCTGTTTACCATATTTAAGTTCATCAAATGAACACAGGCGTAATTAACACTCTGTTCTCTGATTCCATTCATCAGCTGCAGCGAGCGAGAGGGCGACGGGATGCTAATGAACGCCACAAACTTTTTCACTTTGCTTCACTTTGAATTCTGTCTCATTTCATAAACGAGCTGACTCACTAATGGGCAGCTGTTGCACTGTTCTAATGACATGCACAGAAATGCACACACCAGCAGACTGCTGCAGTGCATGCTGGACCTAAACCAACAGCAGTGCATCATCAGCAAGTGAGAGACGGAGGCGGCCGTGCTCTGCGAGGCCGCACAGTGGTGCTGATTTCACCAGTAAATGCTAATACCAGCATGCTAACCGCATCCGCTACCATGTGACACACACTTCAAGGTGCTTGCTGCAGATGCATTGTGGGGATTCTCCGCCGTGCAGCTGGACCTCGGCGCAGTGAAGCGATTCAGGTGTTAGGACGCTGAACCACAGAGACTCAGCTCTGGTGTCAGGGTGTTAAATGGTGCTGTTTGTCACTGACAGATGTGTGGATGGGTACGTCTGTGTGCATATGTGTGTGTGTGTGTGTGCACATGTACACACTGCAGTCCCTCTCCATATAAATCACAAGTGTTGTCAGGGGAGGAGGAAGATTGATGTTCAGCCCTGTTACTGTGGCCCTTACACTGTAAACAAACACACACACACACACACACACACACACACACAGATGTTACACACTGTTTAATGCACACACAAAGACAAACATAATTCATGCGTGCGTGTGTGTGTGTGTGTGTGTGTGTGTGTGTGTGTGTGTTTTCAGAAATCCGGCTTTAAACAAGCTGGTTTCTGCTGCATGCTGGGAGATGAAGGAGCTTTAAAATGAGGGAGAATTATGTATCGTGTCCGCCTTTAAATCCATCTGAGATGTGGAGGCCTTTAGATTTTTCTGATGGGTGTGACACTGTGGAGATTTGATCAGTTCCCTCTCTCTGTTCTCTGACAGCCTCTATGATGATCTGCCTCTGATTTCCTCGTCCAGTGATGCAAATGCATCTCACTCCCCCGCCCCCACAACAAAGGCTTCCCCACATCAGCCTATCTGGGATCTGATGCGGGATCAGTCGCACTCTTTTACACTTATAGTAAGATGTTAGTCACAAATCGTTTAGAAAGTTGTTCTCTGTGAACTGTTTCCACTGTGAGTACTGATGTGGAGGTTGTGTAGCAAGGCGATGTGTCTCTCTCCCGCATCTTTTTATACATTATGGTGAGCAGGACTGTCAGACAATGCTGACTGAAATCTCTGGGACTCTGAAAAGTTTAATTAATCCATTCCAATTTAAGGAGACTGTTGCATTCACAAGAGTCAGCACCCCCCGAGTGTGAGGCAAATGGTGTGGTTCTCTGTGGGAAAATGGTGGAATGCTTCACCTATGATCATGAGCTTTGGGTGGTGACCGAAAAAATGCGATTGCGGAGTGGCCGAAATGAGCTTTTCCTCGTCTCAGCTCAGCTTTAGAGAAAGAGTGAGGAGCTCGGACATCTGGAGGGAGCTCAGAGTAGAGCTGCTGCTGCTTCACGGGCAGCTGATTAGGATGCCATCAGGGCGCCTTTATTTGGAGGTTTTCCAGGCACATCCAACTGGGAGGAGACCCCTAGACAGACCCAGAACGCTAGAGGGACTATATATCCTATCTAGCCTGGGAATGCCTCGGGATCTCCCAGGAAAAACTGGAATGTGTTGCTGGGGAGAAGGACATCCGGAGCGCCCTGCTAAACCTGCTGCCATCGCGGCCCGACCCTGGGTGAATTAAAAAGTTCTATTTCCTCACACACATGTGTGTACGTAATTAGCTAGCCAATTTAACAAAGTGGCACATTCATTATTAATCCCACCTACAGTGCTTAGATTGGTTGTTTCTCTAACAACAGGAATCAGATCAGGTCATGTGGATGTAGTTCTTAATCAGACTAATTGTAATGTGGAGTGGTTGTAGCCAGTTTGACGTGTGTATAAGACATCACAGTAGTGACGTAGCCTCAGATGAACAGCTGGAGGGACACGGTAGTTCGGTTTCATATTTAAGAGTGGTTTTTAATCTGCATATACACAAAAATATGAAACGTATTCTTCATTGAAAACTTCAGTTGTTTCACCACTACATGTTGGAAATGTCTTGAAGTTCCCTCGGGTGGATTTTGTTGATGTTGTTACTTCAGGCTATGTTCTTGATTTATTTGACCTTGATGTTGAAACCAAACTAACAGATTGCCTGTGGTGAGCTTTCTTTGAATCTGTAATAGAAATCCAGCCTATGGTTTTGTTCACTTTGACTCTGGAGGAAACCATTATATTGATTCAGCCTGATTTAACACAGTGTGATCACCTCTATCGGGCTAATTTAGCTTAGAATTGTACATGAGCTCTGGTGTGACTGCAATGATAAACACAGAGCTGTGATTCAGCAGAATGGTGTTTTGCACAAAAACAGCTCTGTGTGCACGGCCCTCCTCTTCAAACTTGAACATTTGACTAATAAACAAACCGACAGGGTGCTAAAACACACTCCCGCCTCTGCTGATTGTTGGCGGTTTGTTAAAGAAGAGAGCTCAGCAGGTTTACTCCTTGCCACTTATGACCTCTTACAGGGCGCCACAGCAAAACTGTGCTATCAGGCCCCTATTGACTGCCGCAAACTAGAGAAAATCAATAGAAAAAAAAAGATTTTTTTAGACATTCATTGGTTTTATTGACAGCATTCCTCTTTAATCGATATTAGTGATGCAAATTCTTAAAAATGAAATGCCACATAGTGAATGAGACATTTATTCCATGTGGGTCTGAGGCTCGGGGGCAGTTGTTGGCAATCCATTCTTGTCATCTTTAGTCGGTGGTGTAGATGCCTGCAAAGTCCTTTCTCTGGGAATCCATTCCAAAAATCTGTTGAAGTGTTAGTGTCCTGGCAGGTGGATGCAACCTGAAGATTTGGACTAAATGCACTGAGAACTCCACACGTGTGATGTGTGTGTTTTTGCCTGTGTGTGTGTTTGTGTTAGTGTGTGCACCATCTTAACAAGGTAATTTCCTTCCTAACAAGGAACCAGTCTCTCAGTTCCATCTATAAAATAACTCTTTTTCTGCTTCACCTCCGCAATTTTCTCTTACTTTTTTTTTCCTCCTTCCTGATGTTCCTGTTTATTTTTTCACCCTCCAGGTCGAGGTGGAGACCACGCCTACTGGCCATCTGACACCAACCTGATTGACAGGAGCAGCATCAACGGTAAGACACTCTCTCACACACAGACACACACACACAGACTTGTCCTTCTGCTTGACTGAATCCGACTGTCACAAAGGAGATTTACATTTGGGTTCATTATCGGATTTGATACTCTAATGAGAACAAATCTCCTGGGAGCTGAGCCGATCGAGTGTGTGTGTGTGTGTGTGTGTGTTATTCTGCAGTGTCATCAGATCGTCACAGCGACTCACATGTTGTCTCTGATCGCTCAGCTCAGCAACGTCTGAACTTTAACGACTGGCTGCGTCCTGACGAGGAGCCTCACATCGCTGATTTGCAGTCCGTTAGCGTCTTCCTTCCTGTTTCTTGTTCAGTTGCCGCCGGCAGCAGAAATTAATTAGATTTTCTGTTTCAACATCAATCAGTGTTGTTACAAACTGGAGAAAATAATAATCTTTATTGTGGAAGAGGATTAAAATAGTGTAGAGGCATATGTCTGCTGCTTTTAATATAATGACAAAAAACAGAAACAATAATATTGATGATCATTACAGTGACAGAGGAAGCTTCTAACTTCTAATATATCAATACAACAAAGAATATCAAACTTGCAGAGGGCGAACAGCTGGGTGTGCACAGATTGTCCTTTACAGGAGATTTGTTTCTGCAGCCTGTACATGCATTTCAGACATACATACATATATTCAGTACAAGATACAAAGAGACACCACGACATAGCAACAAGAATATACATTCAATGCAGCACATTTAAACACATCCAACCCTCCCTGTCCTGTGCGTAGCACCCCCTATGGTGGTTACCAGGGTGCTTTGTTTAGGGATTCTATAGCAGGAGATGGTATAAAGCACGAACGTACGAATGATGAGTTGAGGGGGTGGCTGGGGTCGTGTGCTATACTGAGTGCTCTGCGTGTAATGGCTGTATTGTTGAGGTCTAAGAGGTTGGGGGTGGGGAGATGGTGTGTGATGTGTGTGACACTGATATATTCTTATATATATGATATGCTTGTACAAAAATGTTAATTCTAATGTTATAATATTCAAGCAAATGCTAACAATAATTCTAATTAAATATTAAATGTTAACTCATGCTAATATTAATTCTAATTGTACATACACTAATGCTGAAGGGGTGTTCATGCCATCAGTAATACAGTTGCTATTAATAACCCTGAAACTAGTGCTGAAGCTAAAGTTATTGCTAATAATACAAATCGTGGCCATAACCATAACTGTCTCCCCTCATTTCTATGACGAAAAACTGTTACCGCTCCCCTGCAGAGAGGTCAAAGGTCAGGGTCTGTAGCTGGCAGTGATTCAGAGCCTCAGTGGAGGACACTTGAGCACTGTGTGTGTGTGTGTGTGTGTGTCTGTGTGTGTGCGCGTGTGTGTGTGTGTGTCTGTGGATGGACATTTTGTCAGCGTTGTTGCTGCTGCTGCCGGAGGCATTCATAAATCCGTCCTCTGTGACCTCCGCCCTCCTCTGGCTTTATGGCGGGTCAGCAGGGGCGATGCCTCGTTCATCAGCTCCGCCGTATTTCAGCTTTAACGCGGTGTCGTCCTTTATGTCGCGGAGCTTCCTCTCACTTGAAAGATGACCTACAGGGAAGATCCGCCTCCAACTCCCTCCACCAGGTCACATAGCTCTGCACGTCTCCACCTTGATCGCCCGCACAGGACTCTGTGATCTGATCCGGCCGGCGGTTCCGATTCACTATCTGAGCAGGTTGGAAGTCTGCGTGTCGCACAGTTTGGCTGCTGACACACACATTCACGATGGTTCATCCTCTCCTCGTTTCCTCCAGAGGAGGTGACTGTTGTCAGAGATGAGAGCTTCATACCACTCAACCATTTAAAGTTAAAAATATCTCAGCTTTAAGCAAAGAACTCAAAAGAGTTCTTAATCCCTTGAACCCTCCTCTGAATTTTCACTTAGCTGTTAAGGTATAACAGCCATGTTCCTCCTCTCTGCAGGACGTGGCTTCACATCGCACAAAAGTGAGTGTATACAGACAAATGAAAGATAATGGAAAATTAGCCAGCATTGGTGCTTTGTGAGGATTTCCTCACTACCTGTTGCCCATGTGCTGATTTGTTGATATTGTTGTGTGGCTTTAAGCTGCTCAGAGCTTCTCTAAATTATTCCATAGTCACTGAGCCGCTGGAGCGGTGCAGTGCCGTGCTCAAGGGCATCTCAGCAGAGGTTGTTAATGCTCCTGTTATTATTATCAGACTTCCCCTCTGTCAGCTGATGCTCTTGTTAGTCATTGTATTCGTCAACAGCTTTTCTATTTTGAATGTGGCAGAAATGGAATGTAATATTCATATTATCACTTGAAAATAAGAATTGTTGATCCTTTTATTTGTACAGATGTTGTGGTCCTCTTTCACAGAGTCTGCAATGTTGGACCCTGGTCAAATCAAATCAGATCAACTTTTTGCAAGTTTTATGGCTACTTAGTTTCTCATTTCACGCTAGGAAGGAGAGGGTGAGGCGAGGGGTATTCACCTCTAGATGCCTTTGAATCTTATACACTGGTCCTTCAAAAAGTTTTTTTTTTTTTTTTTTTTTTTTTAAATCTCTCCAGGAAACTGCCCAGGAAATGTACAGGTGCAGAGAAACTTATTTCCAAACAGAAAGCCACTCTGAAGGCTATCTCCTAACTACCAGGAATAAAATTCAGAATCGTCTGCTTACAGGTATTTATTCCAATAAGAGAAACTTTTGTTGGCCCTCGGTGGGGAAAGTTGGATGTTACAGTAAAGTAAAGCAAAAGGAAAGAGATAAGTGCAGATTGTTGCTGCAACCCTGGACTGCTGAGGCATGCCTGCCATCCTTTAAATCTCATACCACACCTCCTTTGTGCTGCTCTGTCCTCTTTACAGATGCAGTGTTTAAACTTCATGATAGAAGTTAAGTTTGAATATATAGAGTCCTGTAAATACCCAGTTTCGTAGCATTAAAACTGACAAATTCCCAAATTACCAAGTACATGATCTCAGTGTTAGCTACAGCCCCTGGTCAGAGTAAAGCATTGTTAATAATATTATATGAATATGATAATATAATGTTCTATTCAAGTCAAGCCATAACAGTGTGACCTGTACCTGAAAGTGGGTCAACTATAATCAAAGACATTCCATTATTGTGTTGGTTCATGTTTCTCTTGTTCCATCCTCAATATATGTCAACAAATATTGTTGAGTATTTCTTTTAAAAGCCTCTCTTTTCTCTTCCTGTGAGACATAAACATATTTTTGATGATTCATCTTGAACTCGGGGGCAGTTACATAAAGAGACAGAGTGGGTAGCTGGCAGCGTGATATAGGAGGAGGTGTGTGTTTCAGATTTCAGCTGGCAAAAAATGACTTTCCAAGGAATGTGGTTGAGGTCTAATTTATTCATTTAGCCCTTATCCAATCACGTCCGTAGGCTTTGATTTAAATCTCTCATAACTAAAGCCCATCTCGCCCATATTTCAACATTATTAAGTTGCACAATAGTCTTCTTTCTTTCTTCTTCTGTGGACATAAAACATAAGCATGGAGGTAGACTCTAATTCTTGGAAACAGTTTGACAGAACTTTTCCAAACTTCTTTACTGATATGGTTGAAATGTCAAGTCATTCTAATTTGCACATAGACTGTATAAAACATGGATGTTGTGTGTGTGACGTCACCCCAGCTAAAGAGCTGTTGTTAAGCTCAGTTTGGTGGCTTTGACTGTCGCCTTCTTGGCAGTCCTGCCTGTGCCACCTCCCAGCTAATCTAAAAGTGGGCAAAGAGGTGGAGCACTGGTCGAGCTAAGGTGGACTGAATGAAGCCTGGTTTCTCAAACAAGCTACCTGTGACAGCATCTACCTGTTAATTAAAGCAGACACGCTCTTAATTCTTCATAACTTTAAGCCTTATCATCTGAACAGGTGAGTTGTATATACATTCACCCTCAGTATAGTTGTCATGAACGGGGGAATTAGCTATAGAGACCAAAACAGTTTTTTGTACCAGGCTGTAAACATGTTTATTTCTGCTGTGAAGTTGGACATTTGGACATGGGGACTTATGGAGACTGACTCACTTCTGGAGCCAGCCTCAAGTGGCTGAACTGCAGTTTTGGCACGTCCACATATTTAGGGGTCCTGCATATATTTAAGGAGCATTTCTATCCTACAAATAAAACAATAATTTCTATTTTTCTCAATTAAATTTAAAATGTCTGGCATCTCAAATTCAACCTTGTGACCATCTATCCACTCGGTTCATATATATATATATATATATATATATATATGAAATCTTAAATGGACATACAAATTAAAAAGCAACAACACAACAATGGACAAAACAAAGCAGCAACTGATGATGCATTAATCATCATCATTACGTTACAAGAGGTAAAACATTTTGACCTGACGATGAGCTAATAATAACTGTGTCATTGCAGAGCAGAGCAATGAGTCGGTCTGTCCATCCATCCAACTCAAAGAACCCCTTTTGATTTTAAAGATATTTTTTTGGCCTTTATTTTCGACAGAGACAGCTGAAGACTGACAGGAATGTGGGGAGAGAGAGATGGGGAATAACATGCGGGAATGAGCCACAGGTCGGATTCCAACCCTGGGCCACTGCAGCAATCACTGAACCTTTGTACATGGGGCGGCTGCTCCACCAACTGAGCTAAATGACACCCCAGACCCCCTTTTGATTTTACTTCAGCTCCACCATGAAACCAGTAAAACCCTGAGCAAAGAGTCAGATTTCTGTTTGACTTGTTTGTTTATATATATATATATATATATATATATATATATATATAAAGAAAAGGGGGGAAGATGATGAAATCTAACTCAAAACAAGAAAAGAAAAAAAGTGATATTATGGCCCCTGTGCTGCAGCTGTGAGCTGTGATGGATTGTGGTTTTCATTGAGAGAGATGACCGACTGGAGAGAGAGAGAGAGAGAGAGAGAGAGAGAGAGAGAGAGAGGGGGAGAGAGGAGGTGAAGGAGGTAAAGTGCCTCCCTCTGATGCTTTTTCTCCTCTCTTCCTCCCACCATTCTGCTCTTTTTCCTCCTCTCAGGCATCTCTATCATCTTTTTTTCCACCCTTTCACCCCCTGACTTCTCTCCCTCTTCCTCTCCCTCCTCCTCTTCCTCTCCCCCCAGACTTCATGCTACTCCCGCGTTTCCTATTTTCTCTCTCTCTCTCTGCTCCAAGGTCGAGTTAATGAATGACAGAGCGTGTCATCAATTCCCCTTTCTCCCTTTACACCTGTCATACACTCACTCATTCTCTCAGTCACACACACACACACACACACACACACACACACACACACACACACACACACACACACACACATTGTGTATTGATTGGCACAGCAGCAGCAGCAGCTTTGTGTTGTCAGTCCAGTGAAAGCACTTTGGGTTTCATTCTGCAGTCTTTTATTTTGTAGCTGCGTCTTTATATCCGAAAGGTTGCTTTTGGTTAAACAGTCTGTTTTATTTAGCATAATAGACTGCAGTGATTATAGTGATTAAAAGACTTAAATAAGGTGGATGAACAGGATCATGGAAATAAAATGCATTATTTATGGTTCGGCGCTGCTGCTTCTCGTCTCTCAAACCTTTGGAAATGCAAATCAACATCACAGTTTAGATTAACAAGAAATCATTCATTTAAGTCTTGAATCAAAATGTCAGAGTAATAAATGTCAGCTTTCAAAGCAGTGTGACTTCCAATAAAATCAATACTCTACACCGCCATAATGAGAATAAAACTGAACATGAAATGGAATATTCATAACTCTGTTTTTATTAGTGCATAATCACCTGAAAAAGGGAATCGTCATGATTTTGTTACCTCAGAATGAGATTTTTATATCTACAGACGCCACTAAACCCTGCAGGTTTTTGTGCGTTTTGCAGCCACCGTAGTTTCTGTTTCACACTTGGAAGGAGAGGGTGATGTCTGACCTCCAAATTCCACCAGGTGCTGGCGCGACACATTGTGTGTGCGCCACGGTCGCCGCAGCTGGAGCAGGGATACGTGGCCGTTCTAGTCAATGTATCTATGTATCTGAACAAGCAAACAAAGTCACATTTGTGTCGGTGTCCGGTGGAGTTTCAGGGTGAGGGGGTTGCAGTCAGCAAATATACCACTAGATGGCACTAAATCCGACACACTGGCCCTTTAAAATGTGGATTTGAATTTTGTCCTGAAGGCATCACACATAATGAATAATTTGACTTGAATTTTTAACTTTTGCTGAAACATCACGCACTCAAAAATCACTTTTACTAAGATGACTAATCTTATTATTGGCAGCCACAGACCTCCATAAACCTCAAACCCTTACCTCAGTTAAGAGGAAACTCAGTGTTACATATCTTCTCACCTCCACTTTTCTGTGTTTTTCAGAGAATCCCATTGGTCAGATGCGACCACCCCATGGCAGCGCCACGCCTCAGAAGAATAGCAACCTGCTGGTCATCATCGTGGTTTCTGTGGGAGCGGTCACCATGGTGGTCGTCGTCATCGTGGCGCTCATCTGCACCCGCCGATCCTCCGCCCAGCAGAGGAAGTAAGACTCATTCATCTGTGTGATGGCAGTAGTGTAGTGTGAACAGAATGGACGTGTTCATTTTCTTTCAGTCCTCCTTGATGCACCCTGTTTTTCCTTCCTGTCTGTTGCAGCAAACATTTCTGTCATGGTTCTGATGATCAGGTGTGTTAATGCACTGCAGGGATTTTGGGGTGTTGCCTAGAGACACGAAATGCAGTCCAGCCATAGTTCACTGTGGGTGCGTCCCAAATGTCTGATTTTTCCAGAAGTCATTATTGACGTTCCAAAGCTCTTATTTCTGCTCCGATGAGCCGTGAGGATACACAAGAGCAGCCTTCACATAAATCTTTTACCAGCTGACATGCCACTGTTTGAATATCACTTATTGATCTGACTGATCTGATACATCAATAAATATAAATGCTGTGTTAACTGTAGCTCAACAACAAAAGACCACAAACAACATTCATCATTTATTAGAAAGATCTTTTCATTTAACTTATTATGACACTTTAACATCATTTATGGTCATTTCCATTCATTCACGTAAAGCTGATAATCCCTGAGTGTCGGTTCGATGTGAGTTACATCGCCCCATTTCAGTTTTTCCCTGGAACATTTAGCCAAATAAATCATTTCCAGTGTGCAAAAGACAACATAACCAAATTCTTGACACAGCCAGAATATCAATAAATACAGATGCAAATAATGAATAAAGAATATACACTTGGGATCCGCCCTGTGTCGTCCACTTACATCAGTCCTTCAGTCCCTTCTCTTTCACATCATGTCTGCCCTCCTTCCTATTTGTCCACTGACTTCCTGTTTCTGGTCCTCTTTGCAGGAAGAGAGCGAGCCACAGCGCCAGTAAGAGAAAGGGCAGCCAGAAGGACCTGCGACCGCCTGACCTCTGGATCCACCATGAGGAGATGGAGATGAAGAACATGGAGAAAGCTCCCAGTGTTGCCCCCTCTGGACACGACTCGCCCATCCAGTCCTGCCAGGACCTACCCCAGGTGGCACATAGCCAATCAGAGAGCCAGATGGGCAGCAAGAGCAGCCACTCAGGTACAGGAAGGATGTTGATTCATTCATTTATTTTGTTATTTAAATGGTTCTATTTAAATATGCACAATAACAATTAAATAAAACCTTGCTTAATTAATTGTGTTTACTTAGATTTTGTTTTTATAGAACACAACATAATTTGCCTCAGAGCTTTTAAGAAAAACAAGTGCCCTGTTTTATGATTTCATTATTAATTTTTTTCTGCTTATTAACTTTGATTTGCATCTTTTATAGATATATAGATGCAGATTTCATATTAGGGTTCACCTGTCTGTCTATTGCCTGGTTATAACAAACCTCCACAGTATTGAGCACTAAAACTAAAAGATTTTATAATTTCTTCTTTTCTCCATTCCTATTACTACTAACTGATTCATGTATTTCCATTATGAGGCTCGGTTAAATTAGCTGTGTAACGAAGCCTGATTCTAATGTATTAACAATATATAAATAATACCTTCCAGTGGGAAACATTATTTAGCTCTCTCTGAGTGTTTAGAGAAGAGGGAGAAAACGTTTGAATCCTTGTTTTTGATGTTTGAACGCTCTGATGTTTCAGGAGCTGACGCCGACGAGGCATCCAGCAGTATCTCCACTCTGGAGCGCTCCCTGGCTGCCAGGAGGGGAACACGAGGCAAAATGATGATTCCTATGGACTCACAGCCGAGCAACACACGTAAGTAACACAGCTCTGTGTGCGTGTTTGGAGGAACTCCTTTAACGGAACTTTTCTTTGTACAAAGGTTTTCAGCACAATGACCATGCTAATGAGCCAAGCAGCATTGTTTACTGCCATCGTTACTTTCACCTGTGAAATAACTCAAGATCATATGTGCCTTCTTAACATGAATTAAAGCGACACTCCACTTATATATGTATATATAATATGGACAGCTGTACACGTGTATTTGTATGGTTACATTACGTATGATCAAAAACTTGCAACAGCTTTGCTAACAGCCAAACATCAACCAGGTCACCAACAGCAGACCCAGCAGCAGCTGACTAGTCCAACAGCAGTCAGCCCAGCTCGGAGTCTGTCTTTTATTTCACCAAGCTCTCTGTGACTCCCTCCCAAGCATGTGCAGACGCAAGTGATTTCTTCAACGGGTTTATTGAAGTCTCCAACTCTCCACAACCGTCCAAAGACCTCCGCAAACCGTGAAACTGGCAATACATAGTATTACAGCTCACATTATTAACACACTCGATATTCTCAAGTAAACATTCATTACAAAAAATAAAGACAAACAAATACCTCGTTGGCTGCATGCCATGAAAGGAAATCTAGTTCTTCTGTCTTCACCATGTAACCTTTTAACTGTGTAGCTCGACAGCATCACACCTAAGCTGGGCCGCTGTGTGTCACGAAGTGACCACGCTTGCTTCTCTCTGCCGTTAGGCAAACGCTACAGGCACGACAGCTCAACGTAGGCTTCAAAATAAAAGTACCCTTAGCCTTTCATAATAGAAGCATGTGAACAATTACAAAAATAACCAGATAATTCACAAAATGAGTTTCTTATACAAAATGAAAAGGAATATTAAATGAATATGAAGATTAAAGTAGCAACAGTTACACTCTCACCAACCTCTAGAAATCAGTCCCAGATTTACTCTTGTCATTCTTGCTTGCTCATTTCCTCTTCTTAGCTTCCTCCATCAGCGTCCTCTTGGGTCTCTTTGCCTCTGTCATTATGTCCATAGAGGATGCTGAGTCTGGTGCCATTGTCTACTTGCCCAGCTCCAGTTCTGGCATGACACCAGCCCCAGAAAACATTTTCTCCATAAAATATGATCCAGTTTCACCAAAATGAGTGAAATAGTTGGTGGTGTGTGACTTAGTGACGTAAAGAGTGTCATACTTCTTGCAGGTGATTGTACAAAGTTATATGGTGTGAGAACAAACTTACAGATGACATCATTCACCGGATTACAAAATGATTTAAAGTCGGTTAGTTCATGGTACAAAAGGGCTTTAATCACATGTAACATATCTTTCATGGGTGGTAAATTCCATGTGATCCTTTGTAAGGACTGTTTTTCAGTTCTCAGTAAAAGCCTGCACAGATTCCTGCATCCAGAACCAAACTCGACATCAACTGAACACTGCTGCATGGAATGTCATGTGACATATCAGGGGTGATGACAGTTCATCTCTCTCTCTCATGGCGGAGTGGTCGAGATGTAAAAAGTCTTTCATGCAAACGCAGAAGTGAAGTCAAAGGGATGAGAGAACACACACATGAATAACACACTCACAGCCACGCACTCACACTGATAATTAGCCTGTATGTTCCTTCAGAAGGACTCACAGGGCAGAGGGCAGAGTAAGAACATCTGAGGGGAGGAGGACAAGCTGCTGAGGGGAGATGAAGAATAAAAGTGAGAAGAAAGAGCAGAATTGTGTATCGGTTTATAAATGTCCAGATCGCTGAAAAATCTTGAGCAGTGACACTGTTCACTAATAACACTATTCACACTCATATGTTTGGAGTATTGAGCTACATTTATTTCTCTACAAACACATGATGAATTGTGAAAAAGTTTAGCGCCAAGTTGTTGCAGAACAATCCTGCCTTTACCCTCTGATGGCCTCCACCTTCTAAAACATCACGAATCAGCGCTGAAAATAAATCTGCCGTGTGACGTGACAGTGCTGCGATGGTTAAGGCACAGACATCTTATCATCAGCCTAAATGATGACTTGTTATTAAAGCAGAGCTGTTGAACCTAGATGCAAACACGGATCATCATCAATCAGCTGAAGAGAGTTTATTGTCACAGAGATAGATGATGATGGCATAGCTCGGGGGCGTTCTCTGGGGATCGGCGTGTAATGAGGGTGTGGTGACTGGGAGACAGATGAGGTTCCGGTCTAGACGGGCAGGCCTAATCCAAAAAAAGAAACTGAAGACTGGGGGCAGCTGGACATGGCCCTCACACACAGAGAACGACTAGAAACCAGCATCCAACATCAATCCATCCATTTTCAGTAATTGCTTACACCTATCAGGGATATCAACTGACATTGGGCAAGAGGTGAGGTACAACCAAGCAGCAACTTCCAGTGCTGGGAAATGAAGCCAATATGGAAGTGCTAAAAACTGTAATTCCTCGAGCGGCCGCTTGAGACAGGCTACAGAGGTGAGTCAATCTCCATAAGTGGCCGCATTAATAGGCCGTTAGGGATGGCTTATTAAAGCACCCAGGTGTCATTCAGCCCACCTCTGGTCTGCTGCTGATCCACGTCTTTACCGATATTTAGATTAGACGAGAGACTCAAATACAGACCCATGGGAAATTTATAGTCACCAATGAACCTGGTATGGCCATGTCTTTGGACTGTGAGAGGAAGCCGGAGTACACCGAGAGAAGCCACAAAGACACGAGAAGAACATGTAAAATGACAAGGGGAAACAGCAGAAGAACACAGACTTCGTCCACACTTGTAGCAACCCCGTGAGACTGTGTTACACAATTACTCACACAAATACATGTATAACAGTATAACAGTATAATCAGAATGTGAAACCACATGCAAGTTGTCCTGGTATTATTTATTCTTCTGTTATCAGATTTTTTTTCTCAGATCATTTCATGTTTGAGTCTGCCCCTGTTCACGGTCATGAAGAGGATGCAGCTCATTTTCCAGACAATGAACATGATTTTCAAATAATCCACTCCTATTGACATTTTTTAAATCAAAAACATGGTTTTTAAAGCTACAATCACTCCCATGACCCTTTAGCTTGAAGGTCACTGCGTCCCATGAGACTCTCTGTGTAATATCTCTGGTCATATCGGATCATTTCAGGAAAAGATTTCTTTGAATTTCCATAAAAATGAACAGTAAATCTTCAGGTTATAAAATGACTCCTCCAGCATCCATTTGTCTTTTCAATAACAGCACTAGTGGCTGACATCTTCTTCAAAGTTCAATAAATCTGTCAAGAAAAACTGGCCTTCCACCCCCACAAAGTCCTGGTTGTCTACAGGTCTCCTAGAAAACTGTGAGGACAAAGTGCTGTTAGTTTTACAGTATAAATGCTGGTGTCGTGCCGGAACCAGAGCTTGGCAAGTGGGCAATGTAACTGGGGCTCAGCAGTCTTTGGACATAATGGCAGAGGAGAAGAGACCAAAGAGGACGTTGAGCATGTCACTTTAATACAGCATCCTAGCTATTACATAACTATTATATAATATATTGCACAATATGTTAATATAAAATATTATCAGTATAGTTGAAGTGTGTAAACCGGGAGAATTGCGAAGTGGCAAAATGACACCTGTAACAAACCACAGCATTCAGAATATGTCCATGAATGTATTGTCCCAGTCCATACTCTGCTGGCATTTCAAAATAAGAGTGCAGCGCTAACAAATCAAACCAAATCAGATCATTTTAGTTTGATGAGGATGTGTTATCTTTAAATAGTCAAGCCACATTTGAAGGACAGGTCCCAGCTGTGTCTCACTTCCATCATCTTCACCTCCAGGCAGCTCCGTCACACTGCGGGTGGAGTTCATGGCGTTTGTAGCTGTCTATAAATGGCTTTGTGTAAAAGTGCCTCAATCCATCGGCAGATTGACATAGAACATCTGCAGGATCTCCGAGAACAGCAAGCGACACCACGACACATCCGTGAACCAGTTTCTCGTCTGTGGAAACACATCGTCTAATTACTGCCTCCTCTCTCTGCGGAGTGTGTGCTCAGTCACTTCACTCTGAGCTGAAAGTTTCACATCGTAATTATCCCACTCCCAGTCTTTAAGGACTCGTGTCCTCGTTTCTCTGCCTTTCTTATTCTTCTTCTGTTTACTGCAGCTGTAACAAACAGCGAACAGGAACAACCAGGATTCAGTGCTGTCTGTTTTTGTCAGGAGTGTGAGTCAGCATGTGGCTCGTTTTTTCTCGCATGTGGCAAGCTCTCCTGTGTGTTTTCATGAATACGTGTGCATGTGTGTGTGTGTGTGTGTGTGTTATATGTGGGTCACAGTAAAACAGGAAAACCCTTCAGGCTCTCTCTGCCAACATACAGACCCGTCCTCTACTCTGATCTGTGTCTTTCTCTCTTTCCGTTGCCTGTCGTGTTTTTCACTTCAGAACTTTTCTTTCATCTGATCCTTTTGTCAGAGTTCAGTCTGGAGGACTTCTTCATTCCGTTTCCTCTCGCCTTCAGTCATTTTTCACCTGAGCCATGACTTTGCAGTCTTTGCGGTCCGTACAAAAATCAACAGTACTGACAGTAAAAGCTATTAGATAAAAACAAAAAGAATGATGTTGTCCTGATGACAAAAGAATGTGTCACTGGAGGAATGTACAGGAGAGAGCAGTGTGAGTCAAACATCAATATCTCGTTCAAAAATGAAAGACATTGTTGTAGAATCATAATCGACTTTTAGAACCATTTTTAAAACATTTTCAGAATAGATATTGAAACATTTTTGCTCTATTAAAACCTCCATTATTGGATAGTTTACAGGGTCATTTTTATTTTTTATTTTAATAATACATAAAAAGACAACAAATAATCAGAATACATTTGTAATAAACAAAGTATATTTGTAAATTATTCAAAACTCATGAAAATTATTTAAAAGGCTTTATTTTCATTGTATTTATTTATAAAAAGGTATATAGTACATAGTTTACTATATGAATAAGTTTACTTATTCAAAAATGACCTTCCCATTTATCCTTCCCATTTATGTAGCTACTGGCTGTTTTTTGCACCTGAATGTGATCAATATCTGATGCCCAAGTTGGTACATGGTGTTGAATATGGATACCAGTATTATGGTGTTTATTATCTGTTTATTATATATTTATCATAGTCACATTTCTTGCAGACACATTTCTTCTTCTATAAGGAATAATATTGTACATTGAAAACACAAGATGGCACCAGTGCCTTAGATTTCTTTCATATATTGAAACTTTCCTGCCATATATTTAAAATTTCCCTTCATATATTGAAACTTTTCTTCCATATATTCAAACTTTTCCTTTATATGTTCAAACTTTCCCTCTATATATTCAAACTTTTCCTCCATATATTCAAACTTTGTGTGTCACATGCTGGTTATCTTCAATTTTCCTATGCTGGTCTGCTTCCTTCAGGTTTTTTGTGTAATGAGCAGTGTTGGGTATAGTTACTTTGGAAAGTAGTTAATTAGGTTACAACGTTACCGTCAATTAAAAGTAATCTGTTACGTTACAGCTATGAATAAAAGTAACGCGTTCGAGTACTCATGCGTTACCAAAAATGAAAAGCTGCTTGCAGCGCCTCGCACATGCTGCTACTTAACTGACACAGACACACAGCCTGCTTTAAATGCCCAGAGAAGTCCTGACAATGAATAACGTCAGTCATCCAACCAAACTAACTCTGCAGGATGACAATAACAGGAAAGACAGTCGGCATTGGATAAAAGCTGTTTTTTGAAATTGGTAGTGTAATTTTTTGTGGTCAACAAAAGCTTTTCACCAACGCACAGTGTGCATTTTACCGTTATGTTGTTCTTGTCCTTTTCGCTGGTGAATTGAAAATTATTTGCGTACTTCCACAATTCAAAATCTGTCCTCTCTGCCATCTTGCCAGCGGTTCGAAAACACTCACACTCACACACACACACACACACACACACACACACACACACACACAGGTAACGTAGGTCAGCAGGGCACAGACGCATCATCACAGCAGGTGCAGGTGGCACAGTACTGTCTGACAAAAAGCAGGCTGCAGTCGGAATCTTTCTTTCTTTATCCGGAGAAATTCTTAAAGCAACGGATTACTTCTTTAAAAAATAACGAAGTTACTGATTACTTAATGCACGAAACTAACACGTTACATTACATGTTACACGAAAAAAGTAATTACTTTGTAAGTTATTACTTTGTAACGCATTACCCACAACACTGGTAGTTGTCGAGGTCTGGATGTATAAAATGAGTGTTCGTCTGATTTGTTTGTTTTTTGTTGGTGTAACGTTGTGAGAACGTCACCACACTGCAGCCTCTTGCAGATGATCTGAGATCAGTTGACGGTGTGTTAAATGTAAGCTCCCTGCAGCTCCGCACTTTCTTTCTGTCTCTTACTGTCTGTTTGTACTGAAGCAGCTCCAGGCTTCTTCACGTCTCTGCTGAGCAGACGACAGACCTTCTGATCTCTTTATCTACCTCCTGTTATTATCTCTCCGTGTGTTTTTCTTCTCTCGCTTTCTATCAGTTTGTCTCACTTCTGCATCTCTTTCTTATGATGATCTCTATTTTCTGTTTTCTCTCCCTGTCATCATCTCCACTCTTGGTCTTTTTTTACCTTCTTTATCTTTTCCACCTGATTCTGACCTCCTCTGACTCTTCTTCTGGTTCTTTATTCGTTCATTCTTTTGTCTTTCTCATCTGTTTTTCTGTTTCTATCTCTCTGTCTTTATTTTCTGTCACTTTCTTTCTTTATTTTCTGCTGTGATTTATCTTTGTGTCTCTCAAATTCCAAAACCAAACTTTCTTCATCTCGCTCTGTGTTTCTGTCTCCTCTTGTCTTTGACATTCCGTCTCTCCCTCTCTCTGTCTTTAACCTGTAGCTCACTGCCTCGCTGCACCAAAACTGTCAATATCATCAATCAATACCAGTATCGACCCGACTTGCTCATCTTTGGTCATCTGGCTGCTGTAATCAGACCCTGCCTCTTTAAATGATCACAGCACAAATACAGCAAAGAACAAACCGCACACACACACACTCTCTCTCTCTCTCACACACACACACACACACACACCTTCTTAAGCTGCTGATCACAGCCTTGCTGCTTCCAGATTATCAATACTTTCCACTCAATCCCAGTATTGATCAGGCTCAGTAGGATCAGACCCCGTGGTTGAAAAGAACAGGAGGCAGAAGGAAACTCTTCTTGCGTCTCTTTCCTGTCAGTCAGTTAGAATTCAATTGAAAAAGCTTTATTGATGCGTGTGTGTTACATAAAGGTTATTACACACATTCAGACGTCCTGTAACGGACAATGAGGAAAAGTTTGCGTTGACATAATGTGGGGTAGGGGAGAAATCTTCGCAGCCTCGACTCTCTTTTGGTCTGTTCCCTGCGTGACCTTCAACTCCACCAGTAGTCAGAAGCCAGACCTTGTTTACTTGGTCAGATTTGATCATTTCTCCTGCTACTAAATTTGTAAATATGCTACGTAGTTAAGTTGTTTCACGTGTTTATGATCAGAAGTTTGCATAGGATGTTTTATTTTGAAAATCAACCAGATTCTCTATGCCGTTTTTGTGTTTGACTTCCTGCTCTGAGCCGGTGGGGTTTAAAACATCCATCACATCCATGCCCGGTATTATTTGGAGGTTATGGCCAAAGACACAGACACAGATGCAAGTTGAACTGCAGCTGTGACGTGACAGTGGTTACAGAAAATAGATGGATGAAAATAAGATAATAATATGCAGCAATGCTGCGTTTCATCACATGACTTTGGCTGTCAGATCAGAGTAGTTGAAGACTAAAGATATTTGTCCTCCAACAAGCAGGATGGAAGCACAACAGGGGACGTGACAGAACCCCGGTGCACAGAGTGGTCTTCACAGGTTCCACAGAGACGTTTCAGACGCGCAACTGATGAATTTTTCAGCCACTTCGTCTCATGCAAGTCTGAAATGACGCATGCTTAAATTTTTATCAATAGTGTCTTCATGACATGTAACAAGTCACGTAAGTGCGGCCTGAAGAGTATTTTATGTGCTATTATGGTTGAGCACATCCACTATGACACTGACAGACAGCCGATGCGTCTTTGCTGGTTGCCTGGCAACTTCACCATGATGGCAAGGCTCAAGGAGTGTTACTAGTCCAGCCAAGAAATAGTTCCAGCCTGTAACTCTTCATAAAACCAGGCAGCGTGCTGTAGCTTTATTTAATAATGAATACATTTACCGAAATGTCAAACTATTCCTTTAATAAGCCAAAGAACCATATTGTGACTGTGTGACACGTGTTTGTACACTGTTACTTTGTGGTGCTTTATTAAGGTTTATTTTTCAGTTTCATTTCCGTTCAGCTGATTATATTCGTAATGGACAGCAGGCTCAGCAGACTTGATGTGTGTGTTCAGAGCTGCAGCAGTGTAGACTGTTTACTTTAGTCCACAAATATTACATCAACATGCAGCAACAAGGGAAAAACACACTATCGAATGCAGCTCGAGCACGACTGGATGTGACGAAAGAGATGGTGAGAGACACACACACACACACACACATCTCTTCAGCTGGCTTTAAGAGACGTGTGTGTGTGTGTATCTGAGGCAGTGTGTGTGTGAGTTTCACACCCTGCTGTTTCCTCTCAAGGTCACAATTTGAACTCTCTGAGGTCGTTGTGCTCACTGGTTTACTGCCTGTGCTGTTGTGTAACATGATGTTGATGATATTAAACTCTGACATGATTCAGGTATTAATTTCACTGAAATACTCAAAACTAGACGTGTCTGCTGACTCTTGTTTCTTACTGTGTGGCTGACTGGTTTACTGACTGTTTGGTGTTTCAGCGGTGGTCAGTGCCATCCCGGTGCCGGCTCTGGACTCCTCTCAGTATCCTGGTATCCTGCCTTCACCTTCCTGCGGCTTCACTCACAACAAGTTCAGCCTGAGACCGATGCCCTTCCCCAGCCTGACTGTGGACAGAGGATACACACCAGGTACTGCAACACTAGTACATCTGAGAATACTACTGACACTGCTGTGGACACACAGATACGCAGCAGATACCTGTAATATTACAAGAACTAGTGCAAACACTACAACTGCTTTTATACAGACAACAGGTACATGTGTACATGCCCTGACTTGAGACCATCTGTTGACATAAGTGAAGTAATAAGCTTCATAAAGCATATCTTGTAATCTATCTGAATATGAAGCCAACTTCACAAAGTCAAGCACAGTCTTGATAAATGACCTCAGCTGCTTCCATTTGGTATGCACAGCAGATCATAATTTTTAATAAAAAATCTGAATACTTCAGAAAAATAAATATGTTTTTAAATTAAAAGTAACAAACTGATTTATGCCAGTAATATCATAATAATATATATATATTTTTAAACAGCATACCAAATTTTGTATCAGGTTTGTATTTTTTACCTAAAATAATTGATGTAATAAATCTAAGATAATCCTCAAAGTGGCTCCAGATATTGATCAGAATGTTTGAGGCACACGCTCCTGCTCTTTAATTGGATTTGGGAGCTTTAAACTGATTACCTGAGATACGATAAGGTTTGCAGACCACGATGTTTAGTTCTCATTCTGAAAGACTTTCCTGTAAGCCAAGCAGCCACACAAGCTTACGTCAGCATGAAGTGACACTAAGAACCAGGCTGCTCTTTATGTTCATGTCTTCTGCATGAATCACCAGCAGGTTAGTCTCAGTCAGGATTTAGTGGGAGAAACTACAGTGCAAAAGAAACAAAGGCCCTATCTGGAGCCAATGTTTAGTTTGTCCCTTCTGGGCTACTGTAGAAAAAAAAAACACTGGACCTTAAAACATGATATCATGTAGCTTAAATATATATTTAGGGTAGCTCTGGCTCCTGAATAATCTAAACATGGGCAAAGAGGTGGAATGTTGGTGGAGCTGAGGCAGAATGAACAAAGCCTGCTTACTAAAACACCTGTAACTGTAATGGAATGTGTTGTTTGGAGAGCGGCAGTGATTTATTTCATTATCATCATCATCATTTAACCATACTGCAGCTGTAAACCTTCTCCTAAAAGGTACGCTGAACTCTCTAAATACGAGTGGCATGGCAGAGTAATGTTTTCATGTGCAGGTTCTTGTTTGGTTTGTAGGATGCAGATGACACATTACACGTTCCCACTTAGGTTCAGGACCCCGACAAAGAATCGCAAGACAAATGTGACTGGACACAAGATCATTTTGGAGATTGAACAATTTTTTCAACCATGCGTTTGACTGGGGTAACAACAGTAACTAATGTGTGGGGCTTTAATCAGACTACAGCTACTGTACTAATACTATGATTTGACCACACACACACACAGTCGCTACTGATATACAATGATTATGAATGTATCACCAGTATAACTTGTGATGCATGTGTTATGACCTGTGCAACTGTTAATAATAGAAATAATTATACGCATGACAATAATACATCTTTAACCTTTAATAAATACAGCAGGGCCTACACTGCAGCATCCTAATCATCCCAGCACTCCCCCTCTTTCCCTGTCGTATTTAAGCCCCATTTTGCTGCAGAGCTAAATGCTAAATGACATGGTGGGGAGCAGTAATTCAGTAATTGGCTAATTCCTGGTCGGCTTGTATCAGTGATTTAACAACAGCAGAGAGACGAGGAGAAGCTCCAGTCATTGAATTAGCAGACACACTGGGAGGGCTTGATCACTGCTGGCAGAACGCACACTCGCAATGAGCCGACGGGAGGGTGGGGTGGGGCAGCTAATGACTGACGGAGAGGCAGATATAACGAGCGGGAGACACAGACAGTTAATGAGAGACACAGCAAACTTTAGAGTCTTACAAACAATGATTGAGAAGTGGAAGGCACACAGGACAGAGTCTTTTCTGAAACTAAACACTCAATCAGGGAGCTCCATGAGACAGGCTGAAGTTAGACAGAAACTTACTGGGTGAATTCAGATATTAGAATCAATTCCTTCTGAATCAGTTCAGCGTAGATGCTTTCTGAATATGATAATAACAGCTGGGGTGGTGGACCAGCTCCTATTATCCACCTCGCCGTATCCTTGAGCAAGACACTGAACCCCACTAGCTCCTAATGATCTGTGTGTGTGTTTGTGTGTTAATGGTTGAGAGGCAATTTGTAGAGTGCTATACAAATGCAGCTTGTACTACTATTACGATGATTGCATAGCTCTAGATGGGATCTTCTCATTAGCTACAGCTCATTCAGATCATTCAGATATAATGTGTCACATGTGTCTTTTAAAATATTGTGAAATTTTTATGCTCCTGACTCAAAATACTGTCCCAAGAGAGTGTTTGGTCATCTTTGTGGCCATCTTATATTTCCGATGAAAATTTAAAATCTGCTGCAATGAAATATCCATAAACTATCACAAACACATGGATGTATCATGTTTATTAATTTCAAGCAAGACATGTTTTATGTTTACTGATGTAATTTCACCTGGGAGGAGTAAAAATGATATTCTCTGCTCTTCAGGGATTAATTTAACATTATCATTTGAAACATCTGGCTAGAATATGTTTCAGAAACGTTTTGGTGCTAGCTTTTTTTCATATATTTATTCGCTATTTGATCCATACAAGACACATGAAATGACGTGTTCCTACTGCATGATATGCCTACTCTCGCTCTACTTGATTCACTTTTGTGATAGTACCTCGTACTTTTTGGGTACCACCTCGGTTGAGGTTCCAAGCAAGCTGAGTCAATACTAAATAGTGTGGGGAAAACACTTCAGACCACTAGTCATTACTAGAATCACAGATGCTGCGCACACTGACTGACCATTTGCGATGGCAGTGTGTCCATGATTGACTAGGATTTAAAATCTGAAGTCTGCAAAACCGCCATGTGGTCAATTGATGTACTGCTAAGCTGATAAGCCATCCTCTTTGTTACAAGGAAAGGATTCTTTGCTCCTCTGTGTTTGTGACAAATTAACGGTCATGTCATGGTAGTTTGACTCGTGTCACTATGACAATCAGCTAAAGAGTCCCACTCACTTGCACTCCATTGAGGGGGAACTAGCTGTAAATTGAGAAAAGGAACAAAAGTGCGTCATGTTGAGTCAAAGCCAAGATGAATCAAACTGAGTTGATCCGAGTCGAGCTGTTAAAAACACAACCAAGTGTAAACAGAGGGCATATTAATTTTAAGTTTTAATAACTCAGAGTGTTTCCAAAAAGGACATACAGTATATCACATGAAAGGAAAAGAGCAAAAGTTAGAAATTATTGTTCAATCTCCAAAATGATCTTGTGTCCAGTCACATTTGTCTTGCGATTCTTTGTCGGGGTCCTGAACCTAAGTGGGAACGTGTAATGTGTCATCTGCATCCTACAAACCAAACAAGAACCTGCACATGAAAACATTACTCTGCCATGCCACTCGTGTTCAGAGGGTTCAGCGTACCTTTTAGGAGAAGGTTTACAGCTGCAGTATGGTTAAATGATCAGCTGTGTTTCTATGTTGAAGACCTTAGAGAAGAAAATACCTCTCCACCCAGTTATAAATCTCCAGCCTTTGTTTGGAGCTTCCATTCGTTTTCAAATACTGAAAATCAAATAATAATTAAATAAATCACTGCCACTCTCCAAACAACACACTCCATTCAGCCCCTGAGTCACCAGCACTGTTGCTTTCAGAAAACACATCTCTCCTCATTTACAACCACTCAGACTCAGAGAAAAAACAGCAGAGGTGTTATTTAACAGTGTTATTTGCAGTCTTCCATCACTGCAAGTGGGGAGGTGAAGTTTGTTGTCAAATATGGCGTATGATAGCAATGAGATGGGCGTGCAGTGCTAATGGAGGGTGGAGTGGAAGTAGATCAAATCAAGGCTGATGAAAACTGAGGGGGACACATGCTTCCCTCCCTTCGCCTGCCCTTTTCTTCTATGTTTCTTATACCTTCTGGTTTGTTTCTGCCTCTTCCTTCTTTAGCTCGTGGCGTCCTCGGAAACATCATTACATGTACCTAGACCTTCAATCTTAATAACAACAGTGTGATATAAGTGACAGATAAGGGTAGGATGTGGGTTTCTCATCAGGTTATATAAGCAGAAGGATAACTGGTGAAGAATATCAGGTTCGTGCTGATCTTGTGGTTTTAAAATGGCAAAATCAGCAATAATCCTCTCCGGTAAAAGTTTTCTTTGCTTTTTTGGGTGGTTATATGTTGAGGATACTGTAGTATTATACCCTGATAATGAGATTTAAATTTAACTTCATCCATTCACCCTGATATTGTGTTAATGTTATCAGATTTTTTATTGGAAGGGGTAGTATTTTGTTTTGTCCAAATTGATCAGTAGCGAGTGATGGCGAGTAATGTTTTCATCCCTCTATCATTTGACTCATCTGCAGTTGAGGCTGCTGAGAGCAACATTTAATCTTTGTGAAAAGATTAGAAGTCATAGAGTGGTATCTACAGCATCCTAGTTTGAAGTTGGGAATGAGGATGTGTTGAGTACAGAGTGATATCAATAATTTCCTCTTTTGTTGACACTTTCATGGACATTTTGTTGTTTGCTGCATCATGTGAACAGCTTCATGATTTGTCTGGGACCAGGCTAATATCATGTGTCTTTTAATAGGTTGGAGGTACATGAGTCGACCACTTTACCTAAAGGAGATGCCATGGCTGTAGTACTATTTTTTCTTGTATGTTCCTGGTCTTCAGTACTCCTTCATGACTGCCATAGTGGCAGATAGGAGTTAGTTTGCAAACCTTCTGTGCCACTTCTCTATGTGTGTCCATTTCAGACTGCCCTAAACAACTTAAAAAAAAAACAATTGCATTATTAATTTCAGTAATTAAATTAAAATGATGCATCTTTAGCATTATAACATCCTAGAGGCCAGGGTGATCCCATCTAAAGTAACTAAGTCTTTTGCTCTCCACATGGACTATTGCAACCAAAGCAAAGCAGGATTGGTTAATACTACTCAAACTGCAAACAGAAACTAGAATCAACTGGTGCCAAAGTCTTGGTCCCTCGCCTACAGGTTCATTAGCAGAAATCTATTTAAAGAAATTAAAGCCATCCTTAACTACAAATGTGGTTCAGAACATGGCTTTTTTTCCTTTTGTAACAGTGATTTGTAATGTTTTATGTTCCAGCACTGAAAGATGATGTCCTAACAATAGAAGAGATTATGTGTAATATGAGTCCTTCTGGAAGGCAGTTACAAAAACATATTTTCTGGTTTAATTTGGAGGGCATGCTAGTCCTTTGAGCTGCCAAATATTAGTGACTCTCCTTGGTCTCCAATGATTTTTCATTCACGCTTTGCTCATGAGTTCAGATAATGAAAATGAACATTCGTCTGCAAACAAAGCAAAAAATCAAAGAGAAATTCCTTGAGAGCATTTTGCTGCTAAACATTCTCTGTCGGTCATTGTTTCTCTTTCCTTCCCTTTGGGCTCTCTAGAATTACAAAAATCTTTCACTTCTTCCTCTTCAGCCTCTCTGTCTCTTTCTTCCCCCTCCCGTCTTCTTCTTCCCTCCTGCGTTCCCTCAGTCTTCAAGTGGCTCTCACGTCCTCTCTCTAAGCCTTTCCTCCTTTCTTCCTCTTGCCTCGGCTGATTAATGAACACACAGTGGCTCCACATGTAATTACTGGCTGGTTGTCCCTCTCCCATGTTCTTTCTGATCAGACTGGTTGTAGCTACACAAAGAGTTTCATCTCTCATGTCACATCACAGGCATGTTTCTGCACACAGTCAGAGATTTTCTTTTCTTCAGCAGGAAGCTCCCCTTCCTCTTTCTCTCACATGTGTCTCTGACAAGATAAAATGGGATTTCTCTCAGCGTGAAAACACTCAAACTTCACACTCAACAAGGGAAAAGAGCAAAATTGCAAACTAAGCTGAAATGTAATTTAACAACAAAGTTCTAAATATCCTCGAGTCTTATAGTGTGTAATGGCAACATATGATGATTTTTTTTTCTTTCATGTTAGAAAAACAGAAAAAAACATCTCTCTGTGCAGCCTGTTTATCTGTCGTGGGGTTTCAATACATTTCAAACCATAGTAGTATACAACACAGCAACTATAAAAAGGTCCATGCAGACTATATTTACATTTACATTCCTGGCAGAGACTCTCCATCCTGCTGTCATCCTGCAGGAACAGTAATTTACACAATAGTGGCACATTTTCTCAGCATAAAACAGCCGACATCAAAGCAGAAACTGTCTCTGAAAAGGCTCATTTGGTGCAGAACATTCGCACTTTTGAAGTTCTGCTGTTTGTTTTCCATGTAGTCAGTGTTTTTCTGTCTTTTCTCCATATTGGTATTCACTTTTTACAAATGACACTGTGATTCTGAATAATTGGATATTTTGTCTTTCCCTGTCTCCATTCCCGTTCTTTCCTACCGCCCACCAAACCTGAACGTCTCTTTCCATCGTTCTTCTCAGCGATGCCCACGGATACCTCTACGAATCCTCTCCTCCAGCAGCAGCCTCCACCCCAGCAGGCCACTCCCCTCCTCCCAGGCTCCTCCGCCCCACCCACTGAGCACGTACCCGGGGTTGGCCCGGTACCGGGGGCCCCTGCCACTGTTGTCGCAGCTGCAGCCGCCGAGGAGGCCCAGGCTGGGAATGGCCGGACCATCCCGACGGCCTGCGTGCGACCCACCCACCCACTGCGAAGCTTCACCAACCCACTGCTGCCGCCACCCATGGGCACCATTGACCCTAAGGTTTACACCTCCATGATGCCGCAGTCCAGTGAGTACAGCTGATTGTTTTACAAATCACTGTTGCATAATGGCCAACACATACATCAGTGTGAAACCTCTCAGATGTCTTCTGTCCTCTTTAGTAGGCTGTCAGGGTTAGATCAGTGTGTCAAGGGCATGTTACGGCATAAATTGTGGCTTGATGTTATATCAATGTATCATGATGTAACGTATGAGTGACACCACGTTCGATCATTGGACATGACAGATCTCTCAAGAGAGTGTACCTTGGTGGCAGTTTGTTATTAAGGACTGAGTCGCTGGTTCTTTTGAAATGATGTATGATGTGTTAGCTTATACATTTGTTGCACCGAGTGCACCTTGGTTTGATGATTAAGTGGCGAGTAGTTATTATAGTTATCAAGTATTGTATTCCTGCAAACTCTTAACACTTATTTTTATAATGAGTGGTTATAATGAATTGAAAGGTGGTTCTTAGAGGTGGAGGTGCAGGGCTGATGGTGGAAAAATGCAAGCAGGTGATTAGACTGGGCTAAAGACTGCCCCAGCCATGGAAAAGGAACAAAGACAGGCATAGCCCCGGGAAGAACCAGAGGGCCCACAAGGTGCCATTGAAGTGTCAATGATCAATGCGTCCTGCAATTCACATTAGTTCTCGTCCCTAGCTGTGCCCTTTATCAGTGGACGGGCGGAGTGACCCACCCATTAAGAATTGGGGTCACATTTGTTTTCGGTTCGGCTTTAAGGACAAAGTTCAGAGACAAGACTTTTTTTTTTTCAAAAGCGGTACAGCCCAGTACAGCCTGTAAGTCCGGTGAAAACCCTGAGTAATAAAATAAAAGGGTGATTACAGAAAGGCGAACATACAAGAAACTCAAGCTCGGTTGTAGCATAGGTTATGTAGGTAATAATCAGGTGAAGTCTGATTGCACTTTGGTTTGCACCTGTAGTCCCTCAGCAGCACACACAAAGAGCAGAGACTGAAAACAAGAATATAAGCGAGATTTATCACAATTTTTATTTTTTAAATTCCCCACCTGGTTCCTCTCTGTCTGTTCCTGAAGCTCCAGTTTGTTGTTGATTTTTTTTTTTTTTTTTTTTATCTGATTCCAGTGTTTAAGCTGGATTCTCTGCTGAGCGTCTGCACTTTGTTTAATATTTTATTCAGGAAAGCTAAATGTGTTAGCCTCAGGCTGCTACACGGTGTGTGTGTGTGCATGTGTGTGTGTGTGTGTGTGTGTTTGTAGAAAGATATACTGTAACTGGTCTTGACATTAGCCAGAGGGCTCGATCTGATCGGGACTGACCTCGCTGTGTTTTCTCTTTATGTTACCTGTCTGTCTCTCCATATGTTCACCTCTCTATTTCTCCGTAATATCTGACAAAACATCCCTCTCTAATTTTTTTAAATTATTAACTAGCATGCACCACCTCTTCGGGCTGAATTATCCACAGTGCACAGAAGATGAAAAATGTTGATCCCCGCATCAGTTCACAATGTCAGATGTTCTAACAATTTACTTCATGATCAAAAAAGTCAAAAAAGCGTTTGATTTTGAACCTGAGACACCAAGCCCATCTCTGCCAGTTATAAAAGCAACTGATCAATCAGAGCTTTGCAAACAGTATTTAGAGTGACAAGAATTTTCAAGTCTATGTCTAGCTACTGAGTTACATTCAGTGACAGTACATGTGTAGAGTCAACTGTAGGTAGTGTGAAGCTTATAATAAGTGGCTCTGGCAACTGCCATATTGGCTGTACTGGCTCCGTACTGGATCACCAGCAGACCTAAGGTGGGCTGAATGACACCTGCTCAAATAAGCCATCTATATGGCATCTACCTGTCAATCAAAGCATCCACACTCTTAATTCTGCATAACTTTAAGTCTTAATATCATTTGAACAGGTGAGTTGTATATAAGTTCACCCTCAGTATAGTTGTCATGAACGAGGAAATTAGCTACAGAGACCAAAACTGTTTTTTGTACCAGGCTGTAAACATGTTTATTTCTGCTGTGAAGTTGGACATTTGAACATGGGGACTTATGGAGACTGACTCACTTCTGGAGTCAGTCTCAAGTGGACGTTTGAAGAACTGCAGTTTTTGGTACTTCACATTGGCTTCACTTCCCAGCAGCAGATGTTCCTGCTTGGTTACATTCAGCATGAATAGCAAGAGAAAAATGATGGCTCAAAGTGAAGTCATAGCTTGGTGTTCCAATGTGGAGAGGTCAGAGCCTGGTCACCAGATTAGAGGGGTCAGTAGGTCTTTAAATCCTCAGTAGTCCGGACTGCTAACCTGATTTTCAAAGATCGGTGATTCAGTTACAGTTTTTGTCACACTTGACGAGCTTTCACGCATATTTCTTTTTTCACGCTCCTTTAAATGTGGGAAGACATGGGCGTGTCCCATTAAAGCCTGTCATTCCAAAATGGAAGATTCGTGCTCCATTGCCATCTCAGCTGAAGAAAACAAAGTGGAGAAGCACTCGGTTCTTTTGTCATCGATATACTTCAATAAATCTCAACAATAAAGTGTGTTAGTAAGGCTTGTTCCACCATCAGCCTCCAGGACAGAAACTCTCCCGGAGGGATGAACACAGTTTTTTAAAGATAATTCCCTCGCTGTCTTCTTTACTTTCTTTCATTTTCTCTTTATATCCCTCTCTTACCATCTGTTTTATTATTATTATTTTTAGATCTATTTAATCTCTCTACCTTCTGTGGCTCATCTTGTCATTCTCTCTCTGGTCGCCTGCAGCAGCATGAACACAGAATAAAACACTCGCCTACAGTACATATGATCCCTGGGCAGTATGTGTATGCGTAGGTGTGTTTTTGTTGTCTGTAGGTGTGTATCACCTCTGTGTGTGTGTGTGTGTGTGTGTGTATGGTGGCGTGGGTGTATATAGTTCCATTATGTTTCTGTTTACACGCCCAGGTGGGCTCAGATTAACATTGATTTTCGGTGCCTGGAAACCTTTCGCTCAGAAATAGCAAGCCTGCGGCGACGCTCAGCTCAACTCCCAGAGACCCCCCACTCACCCTGTGACCCCCCCCACCCGCCCCTCCCTTTCCCAAACACAGAGAGAGCCTTGGAGCCGGGTAGCGCTGCCTTCATCAACCCCCCCCCCCCCCCCCCCCCCCCCCCCCCCCCCCCCCCCCCCCCCCCCCCCCCCCCCCCCCCCCCCCCCCCCCCCCCCCCCCCTCCTCCTCAGCCTCCATCTCTATATCAAGGAGGGGAAAAAAACAGGCCAGTGAGCGATTGTGTTTGATGTTCATTGTTGGTCTTGTTTGTGTGTTTATCCGTCCCTGAATGACTCCCTCGGTGAAAAGAATGAGATGTTTTCATGGTTTAATTGGATTGTTGGAGAGAGAGCGAGAGCCCTGAACAAACAAAGGATTGATACTCAAGTTTGATGATGGATAGAAAGCTGCAAGAGAGGTCTGACACTAATAATACTTGATGTTGGATCAGGTGCTCAAAAGGTCCTGATGTAAAACTAGATCTTACAGGTTCTGTTCCAGAAGTTTCTGGAATTCATTTTGGAAAATGTGCACACAACAATGCATCCTTCACATCTTAACAATGAATTTGAACACAATAGAAGCCTATACATGTAGATCTGTGCTGTCTTTTTTTAGCCTAGTGTTGTACTGCACTGTGCACAAACAGACAGTCCACATTTCCAGGATTTAACCATTGACTGTATGAAACATAGATGTGACATCACCCACAGGTTTCTAGAAGCTCAGTGTGGTGGTGGCTCTGGCCATCTCCATCCACCGCCTTCTGGCTAATCTAAAAATGGGCAAAGAAGGTGGAGCTGAGGTGGGCTGAAGGAAGCCTACTTGCTCAAATAAGCCACCCGTGACAGCCCCCATCTGTCAATCAAAGCAGCCCTGCTGTTAATTATAATTTACTTTAAATCTGTTAATATAATGTGAACAGGTGAGTTGTATATAAGTTCAGACTCAGTACAGCTGTCATGAACGGGGAAATTAGCTACAGAGACCAAAACTGTTTTTTGTACCAGGCTGTAAACATGTTTATTTCTGCTGTGAAGTTGGACATTTGAACATGGGGACTTATGGAGACTGACTCACTTCTGGAGCCAGCCTCAAGTGGACGTTTCAGGAACTGCAGTTTTTTGGCATTGGCTTCAGTTCACAGTCATGGAGGATGTAACCATCATGTGTGCATGAATGAACCCAATATTTAAGTTAGCACCAGTATATAGTAAATGTATATTTTATGTTAAAATATTTTATGTTTCACCAATTTTACACATAAAGTTGAGTTTACATGCCAAAAGATGTATGACTAGGCCTGTGAAAGCAGCTGGGTGTCTATATTACAAACTGAAGGTCTGGGGTTTGAAAGATGTGAGCATTTAGGAGGTGAAGAGGTTGTAATAAAGACAGTGTTGAGTTGCATTGTGGGAAATGTAGGATCCAGTGTTTTAGGGCTAAATCTGTAAGTCTATATATCTCTTTCTCTGCTGCTTTGACCATTTTTATTTACCCTTCCATGGCTGAATAAAGTTCCAACATGCAGTTCATTGGTTTCATAAAAATCCAGCTATGTTTAAACTATATCAGTATTTTAGGATGTTTGATGAATACAATGATAATAACAAGAAGGAACTAAACACCTCTCTTCACTGTCAAAGTGATGCATTTTATAGAAAATATCTAACCATGTCATGTCAGAATAGTCATCCTAACTGGCTCTTTTATACATTTGTTCCAAACTGAATCAGTAGAATATTTTAAGACATTTTTTCAGAAACCAAACATGAGGCAGAAACCCTGTTACATTTAAAATACTGTGAATAACTCCGAAGTGGAACAAATCATCTTGCAGTCATTTTGCTGATATGACAGCAGATCATTTTAAAATTGAAATAAATCAGATCAGATTTTGTTTCTGAGCTCGAGCAGGAGCTGTTTTCTTCTCCACCAACCCACAGACACCTCCACCCCTCCTCCTTTATTTCATATCAGTTTTTAAACTGAGACCTTCTTCTACTTTTAAATCGAGCCTCCAAAGCCCATTTGTGGAGTAAAGTATGATGGTGGGCAGTTACTCACCTAAATTGGCCCGAATGTGTGCTTTAATGCTGGAAGCTGTAATGGGATTGTCTGACTCAATGTCTGATACAGAGAAAAAGGCATTTCAGCCACAGCTGGAGGCAGACACGGAGCGAGCCGTGATGGATGTTTTAAAGTGTGCGCTTTCATCTCGCCTCGTAGGACACGCGTTATTACCAATGAAAAGCTTTAAGATACTTTAAAATGGTTATCTGTAGCATTTGGACAACCAAATAGGAGAGAGGCCGAAGCTCTTTATAGCTGTTCTATTGTGCACTTGACTTTTTTCTTATTTTCTACATGCTGTAATGTTCATTACACCACACTATAGAAAATCCTTACGAGTTTGGCCTGAGGGTGGCACTACAGCAGAGATCATCAGGTTGACAAAATCATTAAGATTTATCTTCAGACTGAAAAAACATGAAGACAAACACAGCCTGAAAAATTTAGAATAACACTGTCATATAGTTTGTATTATTAAAGGTCCAGTGTCTACACAATATGTCAGAAATGAAACTGTTTTCATTAGTGTTTAATCAACTGAAAATAAGAATTGTTATGTTTGAATGAGACTTCTTCTGGAACTATCTACAGACTCATCTTCCACAGAGTTTTTACCCGCCATGTTCCTACGGTAACCCAGAAAGGACAAACTAGACATTGGCTCTAGATAGAACCTTTCATGTTTTACACATTCCGGGGCCACCATACAGTAGTAGCAACTTAAAAGTTCCCGTTCAAGCTGAACGCCAGCTGAATGGCAGCCGTCTTCCAGCTGAGTTCCAGCCGGTTCCCTGCAAAGTCCCGGGAAAGGAGAGACCCCCCTCCTTCTCCCGGGCGTGTCTATTTTTTACTGTAACTCCACCCATTCGTGTAATTACAGGGTATGACCAGGAGATGGCGCTTCTCTCACAGAACTTTTTTACAGTTGTTCTACCTGGAGATGACGTAGCTTACACACCTCGTTAGCATTCTCGTTGCTCAACCTTTTGTTTGCGCTTACAGTAATGGGCTTTTTGGTCTCTCAGTGTCACAGATCACAGAGCGGAAAATGCAGCTGGTTTGACTACTGCATACTGTACAGTAGCCGTATGATTTGAGCGTGTTCATGAATTGAAATTAAATTTAAGGTGTTTATATCTAACATGTCAGCATTCACCAAATCAACAACATCTAGGCTGTTCTGTCTTTACTAGCGGTGGGCCGTTATCGGCGTTAACGTGCTGCGTTAACGTGAGACTCTTATCGGGCGATAAAAAAATATCACCATTAATCTATTTGCAAAGCTGTTCCAGCCTCTCAGGTCGCTTTTTTACTTTTTTACTTTTTTCTCTTTTGTTCGTTTTTGTTTTCTTCACTGTAACTCCGTGGAGTCCTGATCTCTATAGCAGTTTAGAGAGTTTTGTGCTTTTGTCATGTTTTTCTCGTGGTTTTTCTTGGTGATGTTTTTTAAATGCCGCTTCCACCTGGACAGCTGCCTTTGTTTACTCAGAGAAACAGCTGATCGCGCTAATGCCGGCCGGCATTGGCGCAATCAGCTGTTTGATTGGCGCGACTAATCTATGGCCACCACTAGTCTTTGCATAATTACAGGAGCGTCTCTTCTCTTGTGTTCGCGCCTCTCTCTCGTTTATCTGCATGTAAACAACAAACTAACCCTTAAAAAAGTTACAAAAAACGGTTCGGACGTCTCAGGGCTGCCAGGCCTGTGTGTCAGACCTGCAGATACAAGCGATGGTTTATTTTTAATTAACAGTTTATTTGGAGGGGAGGGCTCGTTGTTGTTGTGCGACATAGAGCTGCAGAGACGAGCGTTTTGGAAGCCCTTTGTTATGCAGGTATTTACTGTAGTGCACGCTTTAGGCCAGGTAAACCATACAAACCTCATTAGCATCTCATTGTTTGCACTTGATGGGCTTTTTGGTCTCCCAGTGTCACAGATCACAGAGCGGAGAATGCAGCTGGTTTGAGTACTGCATACTATACAGTAGCCTTGTGATTTGAGTGTGTTCATGAACATGAATGACTCCTTTTCATTTTCGTCCATTCCATAGGCTAAATGGCGTAAATGGAAAGAATATTGTAGTGACCCGGAACAATGAAACTACGAAGCAACTGGTTTTGCTGGACTTTATTCCTAATCTGGAACACAGGCTCCTGTGGCCGTAGCCAACGGCAAAAAAACAATAAAACCAGGCAAGCACAGCAGCATATAACATTAACACATTAGCTACTTCGTGCCCCTCATCGCCATGGCAACTGCCATGACTGACAGGCTTCACAGCCTCTAACAACGCCACCCCCCCAGGCGTCACCCCATACACTGCAGCCTAACTTACTGAACACAACTCAACAGCCACAGTGTATACACAGCCCGTTACAATATGTATGAAATAAGTGAAGTATGTTTGGTCTTAATAAAGTTTGCAGTATATATGTTATGTTTTTATTCTACATGGACACCACTGTTTATTTTCCACTATGCCTCCCTCCATTATAATAATACACGGCACAGCTTTTTAAAGTCCAGAGAGAAGTCTGTTGCAAAAGTCCACGGTGACTCTCCTTTGCCAAAACGTCTGTATGTCCTCGACGAGCTCCTGTTTTGTGCCTGGCTTAGCCTCCTTGCGAATAAAGTCTTTCATGGAATGCCTAAATATATGTTTGATGGTTTCGTAAGCTTATACTGCAAACTTTATTAAAACCAAAAATACTTGACTTATTTCATACTTGATTCACCCGTAATTCTTTCGATTTGCGCTTTACGCCATTTAGCCTATGGTCACTGTTTAAATCAACAACATCTAGGCTATGTTACGGACGTTACGAGCGGAGTTTTCTTTAATAACGCGTTTATGTTGGCATGTTCTTGTTGCTGCCTCAGTGTTATCTTATCACAACTTTTTTTTTTTCCATCAACTGATCCGCTGATCAGCTGATCAGCTCACCCCGGCGTATCTGTTCAGATGTGTCTTTAGACAGTCGACGGTGAGAGCGGAACATCACTGCTCCTCCCCGTGGACAAATGAGGCATTGCAGCTGGTTTTCAAACAGACTGCTTAGGGGCGTTTCCAGTCGGGGCCTCACTGACTACGTCATCGCGGGGGATTACATTTCGGTCACGCACCAGCCAAGGACCTTGACAGGACCTGTGACGGACCAGCCACGGTCCCGTCACGGTTCCGTCACGGAAACACGGGAACTTTTAAGTTGCTACATCTGTAGTTTCTGTTTCACCCTGGGACAGAGAGGGTTACAGTCAGCAGCCTGACCTATGCCACTAAATTTCTAATCACCGTGCTGAAGATGTTGAGCAGAGCTGCAAGTGAATCCAAGTGAGAGCTCTGATCTGAAAATCATATGACACATTAACAACCATCTAATGTCAAGAAGGTGAGACAGGAGATCAAGGATTAAAAAAACTATATTTTGAAAAACATTTTGAACCTTCAGGCGTGATGGAGCTGTTGAGGACGTCTGCAGTTTGATCAGACAGAATGTTAAAATGTTAAAAAGATGATGAAGTCGTCAGAATGTGATCTAAAAACCAGAAGACACAGACAGTGGTACACAATTCAAACCACACAGTTCAATGTAGTTTTTGTACTATTTCTATGGAGGCTCACTTCTGACAGGAAGTCCAAATCCTAAGATATGAGTTACAAATATTTGATATGACAAGTCAAAGGTTGGACAAAAGGAGTGAAATTACTGAAGCACTGAGTCCATGTTACAGCGATGGGAAGGAAACTTCTCACACTTTTTGTACAAATAAGCAGATAAGGATACACATTTCAAAAGTAGACCACGCAACCTGTCTGTGCACCTGTCTTCCTGACCAATGAGGAAGCTCCTCATTGAGGCATTGGTGAGACAGACAGGTGCACAGACAGGTAGACATCAAACAGGAAGACAGGCAGACAGAAAATAAGAAGATAAAACAGGCAGACAAAGAAACCCTAAACCCCTGTGTGAAGAGGAGGAGATGCTGGCTCTCCCCCTCCAGACACTCGATGTTTCCTCAAAGACACTTTTCATCTTTAACTGTATTTACTTCAAACCGTCCTCAGGATCAATAACCCCGCCCCCTCCATCCTCACCTCCTATCCTTCTGCATCTTTGCCTTCGACCCCAAATCAGAGACAGGCACCGCTGATGTGACCCCCGGCGGGCATTTCACACCTCCACTCCAGCTTGTCTGGTAAATATATCCACCTTTCTGAGCAGACGAGCCTCCTCTCCCCTGCTCTCACATCCACCCCTCTCTGACAAACCCCCTGAGGGTGAGCCAGGCACCGTGAAACTGTCTTTTATGGCTTCTCTACTGTGGATGTGTAACCTTTGCTTCGGCTCTCTACTGCTGCAGCTCATTGTGTTTTTCCACAAAATGTTTTTTTTTTTTTTTTTCTGGAGCTCAGCTCAGTTTGGATTTGGTCTGACAGCAGCGTGCCGAGAAGTCATACAAACACATTTGGCTCTGCCTTATTTTGAAATGAAGCTGGCGGGGATTTCTACACCACATTTGCAGACATACAGACATTCAGAGTCACACAAGGTCAATATTATTGTGAAAATAAAGAACTGGGACTGAAAGATAAACAGTCGCTGTGTCTTCAGCCACCCGAGTAAGGTCATGATACTCCACACAAAAGTTTGAATAGATGAAAAACTCAGAAACAAGTGTGACAGCTCATTTTACTTATAGGCGTCTGTCTTTCAGCCTTTTATTTCACCAAGCTCTCACCAACAACTGGAGGTCAGTCCCCAATTTACTCTTGTCTGGTAGCTTGTCGCTTTCTCACTCTTTTTCTCTGCTTAGCTTTCTCCATCAGTGTATTCTTAGGTTTCTCCACCTCTGCTGAGTACAGTACATCTACGTTGCCCACTTGCCTGGCTCCAGTTCTTGCATGACACTGGCTCCACTGCCTGTCATCATCCATCCTTACAGGGATCTAAAGATCCTATAGACATGGTGTAAACACAAACAAACAAACTCTTCTGCCAGCGCAGCTGGTTATTTTAGCAACAAGTGAAGCTTTCTGTTCATCAGGAAACTAGATCAAAGAGTCGAGACTGCTGCGGAGCCCAGTTACTTTGCCCACATGCCCAGCTCTGTTTCTGGCACAACACTGACTCTGCTCGCCATCAGCATTCTACCCCACCTTGGGCCTGAAAACCTTGTGTTCCAGGTGGTCCAAAACACCAACAAACAAACTTGTGTTGCTTTCACACCAGGATAGTCTGGGGGACTCTGTTTGATTGGGCAGGGAATGCCAAAAAATTTCACACCTTCATTTGATTTGGTTCACTTTCACCAAACCGCCTGGACAACGTCATGCAGTTCCAACAGCTGCTTGTTTGGGGGCAGTATTGCCCAAAACAAGCACTGACTAGGAAGAAAAAAAGAAGAAGAGAAAGAAAACCTGGCTCATCGATTGGCTGCTTTGCGGACCGAGACCCATGTTTTCAGGCAGACCAGAGTTCGGATAAGCTTTCACACCTGCCGAAATGAACTGGACTGTCTGAGGAAACAAACTCTGGTCCTTTTAAAGTGGACCAAACAGATAAGAATGATGTAAAACCACCGTTAGTTAACATTAGCAGCTAACAGCAGCTACAGTTGGCAGCAATTTACTTCACTGTGCATCAGGAAACTGTAAATCAGAGAGTTGAGGTCGAGCATCAGAGTTCAAACCAGAAAACATTTTCTCCAGAAAATATGATCCAGTTTCACCAAAATCAGTCAGTGATTTCAAATCTCTGATTTTATGTTGCTTTAATTTAAGTTTCACTTTTCTGAATGTTGATTTTCATAGAAACAAGAGTTGACAAGGTTTGTCCATGTTCAGTGCTCAACTAAACATTCCTTTTGGGGGATCACCAGAAGAAATCACATTATATATACACCATTATATATTCATATAAAATGCTCTATATTACATACATGTGCTCATACAGTTTATGATTATGTCTATGTAAATGTAATGATAAAGACTGTATCTCTAGATGGGAAGAATTGCTATAATGAAAGTAATTGAACCAGTTTGTTCTTCATTGTTCTCAGCTTAAATCCCAAGGTGGCCTTTTTCATGCTGTTTACAGCACAGCAGTGGGTATGATTCAACAGTTTGAAAGAAAGCTTTTTTCTCTGCAGGAGGCCATGAAGCAAACAGCTCCTGCCTGGTGTCTGTGGATAAAAGGAGAAATCTAATTTCACTACAGCCTGCTCTTAAGTGAAGAACTTTATTTTCATTGTGTTTCAAGAGGAACGGCCCCTGTGACTCTTTTCCAACAGTTTACATCAAATCATGTATTTTGTCATGTATTTGTTGCATAGACAGATAATCAAAAACTGAATCACGATGTGCTGTGTTATGCTGTGGTGGTGCTAGCTGTTTTCTGTTTGGGACGGTTTGATTCCTCATTTCTACGTGTTTCCTGCAAAAATAGGAAGATGGGGAGGCAGTGTGCATTACAGACCCAGAGCTTACATTGCAGGTAGCGCTATGATATAGTGTTAGCATCTACCTTCCAGTGGACACGCACCAGCACCAAACACAACCTCTGAATCCAGCGGTGGCCAGGCTGGCAGGGAATACAGTAGACTACTGAGGTGGTTTTCTTGCCGGGGTTTGTCGAGTCGGTTCGGTTAGCTACATGCCTGGCTGTGTTAAAAACAGTAACCGGTTTGCTACTTAGAGGAAAGTACCTCATCAGGAAAGTCCATAAATCACCTCAGTAGTATAACATTACTCATTGTTGGTCTCAGACGTTGTGCTTGAACCAAGCCAGCTGCTGAGCCCGGTTCTATTGCCGGCTAACAGTAGATAGAGTTAGCAGCAGTTATTAAGTGGCACTTTTGTACAGTAATCAGTGATGCCCGGACATAGATGCATGCAGCAGCCGTCAGAATCACTCATAGACTGGATCAAACAGGAAACACTAATTAATTAGATGTAAAATGAGTATGCACCTCTGAGTGCAGGATGAGTCATAATCAACTTTTTATAGCTTGACAGGAAATGACTTTGTCCTTGTTGGTCTAGATGCTGGACTATAGGCGACATATAACGTGGAGATGTGTAATAAAAACACCTAAACATTAATTTCACCTCCATAGGCACTTACGCTACAACTCACTGTTTTGTAAGCTGACAGAATGAACTCAAATTGATGTAGTTTTGAGGTTTATTTGTATTAAAAAACACAAAGTTGTCTTTCCCCTGACAGTTGGAAGTCATGTTTCCGTGCTGTGAAGACTGTTGATGTTAAAAGACGTTTAAATCCGACTGTTTCACACTCTCTGGTGTAATCCGCTGCTAGCCAAGCTGTTTCCAGGTGTTTTGTTTCACGGGGAGGAGAATGGATGTGTATTGATTAGGAAGTGAAGGAGTGCAGTGCAGGGAAAGAAGGAGGGGATTGTGGGTAGAACAAGCCTGAGGATGTGTTGAGACATCACAAGGCTGTTCAGGGAATCAGAGAGGAGATAAAAAAATAGACATCCTTCTTTTGTCTCCTATTTTTCCTCTTCCATGTTGTTTTTCTTTTACCCCCCTCACCTTGTAAAGAAGTAGAGAGGCTTGGTTTTATGCACATGTAATTGAAGACATATACATTTTAAATACTTAATATGTGAGAAAAAATCAGTGCATTTGCAATGACTCTGGCCTTCCAAAGTCCAAGGGATTTTTGAATCCACCGTTGGTCACTCAAAATGTCACACACTGCACCTTGATTCAGGGTCTGACTGATACCTGGAAAACAATCAGTCACAGCAGTAGACTCTTATATGTAATGGAACCCAGTTTGCTACTCCAGCAAGTAGCCCAAGCCTTAGTAGCAATGCTTTCTCGTCCCGTCAAAGCTTATGGAGATCATGGAGTTTCCTAAACTGAATAAATACCACACATATAAACACTAAACTGCTTTGCTAGTTCAGTCTTGTAGTGACTAAGATATCTGCTGAAAAACTGATTTTGAAACTGACACATTTGGCTCCTCAGTCCGTGACTCACATTTATTTTGAAGCTGAATACAGGTACACAACTGTATTAACGAGATACACACCTTTATTAACGAGGTACACACCTGTATTAACAATGTACACACCTGTATTAACAATGTACACACTTGTATTAACAATGTACACACCTGTATTAACAATGTACACACCTGTATTAACGAGATACACACCTTTATTAACGAGGTACACACTTGTATTAATGAGGTACACACCTGTATTAACGAGGCGGTCTAACAGCTCCATAATACACAGAATATTCATTAAAAAAGCTGAAATTGTAAATTCAGAGAAGACATATGTAACAGAGAGGACAGATAGTCTTGAGGCAATAGAGAAGTAGAACTACAAACTCAGCTCATTGAGAGACTAAAAACTACAATGCAACAACATAAGAAGCCAATCAATGAACAAGGAGTTCATGAGTATCATTTTTTAATTCATAATCAAGAACTCTGCTTTTGGAGAGCCATACGTCTGTGTGTTCCTAAGTTGGATCATTTCTTCCAGCACTTTGTCAAAGATCGGGGGTGTTCCTTGAATAAAATGTTTCCACACAATGTCTTTACCAGCTGCCTCCTCATTATGCTCATTATGCCTTTATAATTGCCCCAATCCAGCCTGCACTGTGTAACCACGCAGTTATTCAATACATCAAACATTTTTTTCACCTGCCATACCGACATAAGTCCTCTTCTTAGTCTTCTTCACTCTTCTTCTGTGCCATCGTCAGTGGATTGAAGGCGACTTGTAGCAGGGATGGCTTCATGCTCATCACAGATAGTAGTTTGGCTAATGTTAGCTACAGTCTAGTCTTTGGCTAAGGCTATAAGCACCCCCATGTGGCACAAAGGTATACTGCTATGTAAATCTTAAATAAAAGACCCAGGTAACCCAAATAAAACCTCCTACAGGCCATCTCTGGGAATGACTGCACTAGATGAATGTGAAAATGATGGATGGCTCAGGTCTGTCTGTTTCCTGTTCAGTGGTTCACAGATGCATGTGAACTTGTCATCCAGACCTGTGGTTCATATCAGATCAAACTGCTCGATCAGCCCTCGTGTGAGTGTCAGCAGCTCTCAGGTTGTTAATGGACATTGTCTGTAAGAGTGGCAGGTGACACCTGGCCCAGTTGCCAGATTTGAAATCAAAGGTTTCAAACTGAAAAGATAGTGACCAAAAGAATATTCTCAGCTTTACAGGTTTGATATCAGTTCAGGGTTTTGATCTGTCTCACCAACATTTCCCGTCTCACTGCAGCTGTCAGCGTGTCTTTCAAATCTTGACTTGCAGCTTAATTACAATCCTAGTTTGTTCAGAAGTTTTGTTGTTCCATGAGACCAAAATAAGTTAAATGTCAGCAACAATGATGATCATCAGTTAATTTTTTGTCTTTCTTGTATGTCCTGATCAGGTGCAAGCCTTCCAAAGCCCCAGGTGAAGACCGCCTCTCTCGGTCAGGCTGGTAAAGCCCGCTCCCCTCTGCTGCCCGTCTCAGTGCCGACGGCGCCAGACTTACCGGAGGAGGGAGGAACCAAACTCGCAGAGGATTCAGCCGCCAATGTAAGTGTGCATGCATTACACTGCAGGTACATCACTGGGCCACGTTTCTAAACTTGAGCAAACAACTTCACAAAGTTTGAGTTTAAAACACAAAGGATATAAAATCTATAGCTCTATGTAAGATCACACTTTCTGATTGCATTTTTCCAAAAACATATTGTTCATCCACATCTTATTCTTCCACACTGCTGGATGCAGCAGTGAATGAAAATAGTTATTTTAGCACACCGTCTTTCATCGGGATTGTTTGCTTTTCGCTGGAGCTGTTGCCATGGTAAACATGGGAAGCAGCTGTTAGATCTAATTGGTTATATCAGGCGTCTTCGGGCTTGTCTTCTAACAGCGGACCAGATGTGTTTGAGGCTTTTTACATCTCGTAAGCATATTCCACAGAAACAATAACCACTAGGATCCATCTGGAGCTTTCTCACTTTAATGCAGACTGTCCGATACTTCACATGACCCCTAGAAATGATGTCTGCAGTGTTCTGGAGTCATGAGAGCGGATGGAGAGATGGATATACAACTGCTTTATGTTAAAGGTCTTGACATTGGCATTTGGATTTAGACTGTGAGTGGTGAAATGATATACTCGATAGTATACAACAGTTAGCTGTAGTTCAGGCAGCTAACTCATGTTAAGTTGATGTAGATACACAGTGGATATCGGCTCTGTCCTCCAAACAAGGAAACACCAAGCTCAGCACAACAGATGCTGGTGATTATAATGTTCAGAGCCTACAGGTGGATGCTGGTGGAGGTAGGGCTTCTGACATGTCATGTGAGCAGCAGCAGCAGCAGCAGAAAGTGACAGCATAGCTTTCAGGCGAGCTGTGTGGCAGCAAAAGAGTGAGCAGAGCTCTGACACCTTTAGCACACTGCTATATGAAATGGGTGTGTTGGATAAACTTTATGTCGCAGTGAGAAGAGAAGTATTTTTTACATTGCACCATTTGTGGAGACGGACCCAGATGGTGCAGACATCATTGGACCATTTAGTAAATTGTCTAAAAGACAGAGTTTGTGTCTTTATTTATCCACTGTCAAATGTAAAACGTGAATAAAGCACGAACTGCAGCCATCAGATACTGTAACTTCTTCAATAAAATCTGCTGTTTTTACATTAGGCCAGTCTCTAATTGAAGGAGCAGAGACACAGATGAGGAAAGAGGAACAGGAAGAGAAGAAGAAGAGAGGCACGTGAGGGGGGAAACATAGGAAATGATGAAAAGCTGATGTGCAGACTGGAATATTGGAAAGGAGAGGAGGAGGCTGAAGAGCAGGAGAGATAGGTGTGAGAAAGAAAAGTGTAGATGGTAGGATGGAGGGATGCTATAGGAAGAAGAAGGATGGAGGGAGAGAGAAGAGACAGAAGAGAAGAAGAGAGACAGGTGGCGAAAAAACGTGGGGAAAAGATGAGGAAGCAGATGTGCAGACTGGAATATTGGAAAAAGAAGAGAAGAGGAGGAGGAGACGAAGGTGGGGATAGATAGATATATGGGTGGATGGAGAAGGGGAGTGGGAGGTGAGGGTGAAGGAATAGATGGGCCGGCTGATTGAGAAGAGGAGTGAGGAGAGGAGGGAGGGGGAAGCAGAGGATGAGAGGATGACAAGCGGGGAGATAAACAGTGGAAGAGGATGTGGAGGGGACGATGGACAGTGGGACTTAAATATTCATATGTGATGTGACAGGGGGAGGCGTCGCCAAGGCAACAAGAAGAAAAGAGATGACCGACGAGAGAAGGAGAGCAGAGGAGAGAGAAGGGGACTTAACAAGGAGAGGAGAGGAGGAGGCTGAAAAGCAGGAGAGGATAGGTGTGAGAAAGGAAAGGGTGGAGGGAGAAGAGGAGAAGCAGGAGTGTAGAATGTGAGGAGGGCAGGGGGAGACGGTAGCCATAACAACGGGGGAGAGGGATGCTTTGGGAGGGAAAGACAATGAGAGGGGAGGAAGAGGAGAGAGAGAAGTAGTTGGAAGTGTAGACGAGAGGAAATAAAGGAGGGAAGAGAGAGATACAGAGGATGAGAGGAGGAGGAAATGTGAGACAAAGAAAATCAGGAGAGGAGCAATAAAAATGACGAGGATGAGGAGTGGAGTAAATGAGCTGGAAGGATGGTGGAGAGGAGAGAGGGAGGATGTTAAAGGTCAGCAGGTCTTTCTCTTCGTCTGCTCTTCTATCTCTATAATTGATCTAGCCTTTTCCTATCACCCCTTGGCCTATCTATCACACACACAAACACACACACACACACACACAGCTAGTTAAAACATAATGATGTTTTGATTATGTTGTCACATCAGTGAGTTCTGTTAAAGTAGCACAGTGAGACAGCGTGGATATGTGGATGAAATGTTAGACTTCTCTTTAACCCTCTAGACCCCACAGCACCCCGGAGCAGCCTTCATTTCAAGTCTGATCTGAATTGTAGATCATTTAAGTTGTCATCAATAAGTGCAACCAGAAACATGCATAATGATGTTGATAACTATGATTTTTTTTTCACCGGTTTCCACTCTAAAAGTCTAACCCCCGCATTCCACCGGGTGCGGATATGCTGCCGTTCAAGTCAGTGTATCAAACTCTGCCGTTCAGGAGCGTCCCAGAAGTGGGCCTCCGCTTGGCTCCACATTACATACGCGGCTGTTCTATTTTTGACGGATGCTGCGAACAGCCCGTGTCAATTTCCACAGAGCACCTCAAGCTGACAGGAAGCCAGACACAGAAACAGCATAAATAAAATACCCCGTGCAAACTGCCGGTCGTAAAAACATAGAAATTAACTACATAGCATATTTACACATGTAAAAGCATATTTAGAAGAACATACACCAGGAAAATGACCAAATCTGAGCAAGTAAACAAAGTCTGGGGTTTGAAGTCGCGTAGAGGATGGACCAAAATAGCGTTGCACCCGCAACGTGACAGAGACGTGCCTGGTGAGGTTTGGGGCTAAGGATGGCACTGGCCACGAAGCGTCACGAGTTTACAATCTAATAGAAGCTGTCAGATTGTGTTAATAAGGAGATTCTGACGCACCATGCATGGTGGAAAGACACAAAGACAATTGTGAGCTCAAGTGTTTTGCTCATATCTCATCACATAGGCAGGGAGGACTGACTGGTTCTTGTTTATGAGTTTTCCACATAGATTTGGAAATCTTTTCTCATATAAGAAAAGTTGCCAAAGACACAACCCACTATCACATTACTGGATTGCTTGAAATTTCATCACATAATCAGCGTAAATAAACAACAGGACTCACCCGGTTCTCACTGCCCATACGGAGTTTTCTGTTTTCTGGGGAGGACTGACCGGGTTGTGGTGACTCTTACACATATAAATTACATGCTTTTTTTCATGTACCTGTGCAAATACAACATAATTGGTATCAAATCTAAGAGGAAGTTGTGTTATTTAAAATAAAAACAACTTCTGATTGTCAGTTTTTGAGATGGAGCTGTTCTCTGTTAAGAATTCAAGAATTCTGCTGTCGTCTAAAGGGTTAAAAACATCTGTTAAAAACAGGGATATAGTTTTTTTTTATTTGTTTAAATGTGCAGTCATTCTCCTTACTGCATCAAAACAAACCTCAAACAGGAGGAGGCATCTTTTCGGGATTATTTAAAGCGGTGGATGAATCCACATTTCGTTTACTCCAGTGAGTGTTTTTGTCAGCAGGACGGTGTGTGTGTGGGATGGAGCCAAAATAAACTGGTGTGTGTGTTTATGGTAATGAAGGCACATGTAACCCAGTGCAACAGTGTAGAAACTGGAAACTTCTGAACCAAACTTCAGATTCCAAACATCTGTTTTATTCTCTGTGTGAGGAGGTAGGACGGAGTGCCCTCTACACTCTCCACCTCTCTCCTCTGTCTCCTCTGTGCGAGTGTTTGTTCCTGCTCTCAGTCTGGTCTGAACAGCAGGTCGGAGGTTCACACACATACAATATGCATCAGCTGACCTTAAACCCCCAAACACCACCATGTCCTCTGACTCTTTATGCTTTCAGTCAGAGTTTCACCGTCTGAGAGCTCGCTTGTGAAGTATCGACTTTTTGACAAGGGTAGGGTCAGCTTTGAAAGATGAGGAAATGACATCAACATTTCCTGCCGCGGATTGAAATCAGAAAAGTATGTTTGTTAGCTACTCGTCACGACTGCTCCTTCACTTTGATTTGTTCGTGTTCCTCAGTTTTGCGCCACTGTCACTGTTCAGTCCATGCTCTGGCCTCTTTAAGGAACTCTCCAATCGGCGGTTTACAACCTGTCCACCAGCGACTCTAGTCTAGTCCATCAGCTAACCATATACCAGACACTTTTCCCCAGTCGTTTGCCACATCACTTTTTGAATTTGACAAATCTACATATTTAAGATATTTATGTATCTAAGAAGTAAAACAATTACATGCAGTAATGAAAATACACCACTTGGTTGCATCGCAAGCTGTAACAGAATAACTAAAATTAGAGTTAGTATCGACACATTAAACATTTGAGATTTAACAACTAATGTTTTATAAATGTATGTATGACTATATGTATATGTGGAGAAACATCAGTTCCAAAGTTAGTAGTATTTATGCAGTTTGAAATTACTAAATGAAAAATATATGATTATGCTCAATTTTGTGTCTCCTCTGAATCTCTCAGTAGTAGGAGATATTTAACAGTTTACCCCCGACTCGCTGGAGTTTATAGGAGTGTCATTTCGTTTGCAGGTTTTTGGTCATAAATCGAAGTATTTGATGCATAGAAATCTTGAACTGACTTTGGTTACTTTGAAAACACAGTGGGAATCCGTGGCCGAAAACCTTGAGACTTGTAAACACAGTTTTCAGGTTTATCTGTGTCAGTGTGAAACAGTCTACATGTGCTCTTCTCATTTCGCTGTGTTGGGGTTGAATCTCTGACGGATTAGAAGAGCAAGAATCCAGGTCAGCAGGCTGTCAGAGATAACAGGATATCAGAGAGAAACATGGAGCATCGATGAGCGTTTTATACCACTGATGAAGCGTTTACTGACTCAGTGAAACTCTGCTGTTACGGGTCAACAAATGAGATCAGGAGGTCACTGGGTTTTTGTGGAGGTATTATACACCGTTATGGTTTTTATAGAAGCCTTTTTGTCTGTGGAAAGTGGAAAATACCTGGCAGTGTAGGGCTTCTAGATGAGCTTTTATGGTCTCAGAGTGAAGGTCAAATGTTTCGACTGTGTGTATTACACAGATAAAGGACAACTGTGGTTGTGCTTTTTATTCCTTTGAATCTCCACAGTGCTTTATATTCTGTGGAGAGATGTATGTCACCTGTTGAAAGGCTTCACTGAAGAATTTGAAACGTAATTACACAGAAACTGTCAAGGAAATGTGGTTAATGTTAAATGAAACAAAGATCTGTAATAAACAAGGCTGTGGATTGCAGAAAGATACAGCAGCAACCACATAAACCGTAGTGCCTTAGATTCAATGACACTGGCATTGCCAAAACATGGAATAGAAGAGCATTACTCAGTGAATATATCATTGGTTTACCACCAAATTTAGGATGACAGTACAGGACCACATCCTGGATGTGTGTACAAAAATTGGGGATACTGAACAATGATGAGCGACTGAGAGTAGGAGTGTCCACATCTTGTTGGATTTGCACTGAATGGAGGATACAGAGCACATCCAGTGCTAGTGTGCTGTATTCTGTGTGGTTTGGGAAACTGTTCAAATGACACAGAACAAACCAATAATAAGACAATATTAAAAATGATTTCTAAAAATGTCTTGGCACCAATGTGGTGTAAAAAAGAACAAACAAAAAAAACAGATGGAATTACTCAGGCAGGAGCAGGTAGATATGAAAGTCCTTAAAGGGAACATATTTTGAAAAAATCACATCTTCAGCTCTTCTACACTAATATTTTTGAATGCGCTAACAGCAATTTAGTGTCTCGTATCAGCTTTATTTGCTCCGTGAAGCACACTAACGTAACGGCAGTAGTTTGTTAGTTGAACGTCTGTCTGGGGCCGCATGTTTTCAGGGTCTGACTCTGGTTCAAACGTAAAGTTACAACGGTACATGTTCTCCGGCAGCCATGTTTCTCCCATTGTTCAAGCTCAACTGTCAGCTCATTAGCATTTAAAAGGACAGACACTAAAACCTGCCATCTGAGCACTGTGAACACTGCAAGTGTTACCGACAGGACACACAGAGGACTGCTGTGCTTAATCCATGAGGAATTTTGACCAAAGAACTTCACAGACATGTTATTAAGACACCTGGGAACTGCGTGAACAGTAAAAAAAAAGGAAAAGGGGTATAAAAAGAGATAAAAACAGGAAGAAAAACAGGCATGTATCTGGACCTAATACATGAATAAAAGAAAGTAAAGAAATCACTCTAAAACATGTTGTAAAAATGTATTTCAAACAGTTTTTCACTGACTGTTGTTAGCTGGTAAACTGGCCGCTTGCTGGTGTTACTGCATCCTGTCGTGACTGAGCCTCACTGATGTTTTTAAATGGAGGCAATCTAAAAATCCATATATGACTGGAGGGGGAGTTGTCCTGAGGTAGAAAGTGGTCGAAAAGCTGATCCAATGTGGCTCTGTCTGGTCAGGTTAAAAGCTTTAACTGGACCAGACTAATCTCTAGATATTCTCCAGCTCCAGCTGCTGGACATAATAGATTTATTAGTTTGTGTCGATTTGTGTGTGCATGTGAAGTTTTCCTTTATCATGTTTACAGTACTTGCATTTACCAACAGTGCTTTAGTAATTGACTTTTCACAGGGTCAGGACATTATAATGAAGGACTTGTACATTGTATACAGTGCTAATGCAGTAACAATACAGGTAGATGTTGTGCACAAACACCAACTTGCAATTTGAGTGTGAGAAATATATCTGCTGAGCCTGTATTGTTTTTCCACAGTATGTTGAATATGTATTTTTTCCAACTGTAAAGACAAACTCTGCATGAAGGCCACGCTCAATATAACACACTGAGAGTGTGTGTACGGGAGAGCTGTGCACTTGACTGTCACGCACAGAGATGGAGGCACTTAAAGCCAGCCCACTCAGAGGTGACAGTTTGTACAGCTGGACTAAGCATGCCATTACACGGCGATCACAGAGTCTCTGCAGGATTAACGTGCAGCCATTCACACTGCGAGTGTGTCCTGTCCTTTAAAACACTTGCAGACAAGTGACAGCAGCAATTTCAACATGGTTGATGTGGTGGACTTGGAGGCAAGCTGTTCTCTAATCTGATGTGGCACAGTTTGAGAACGTGGATATTATTACTATAAATATAAATATATAAATGCTCAACTTTGCATTCCTGTTGATCATTTTTATCTGTTTTGTCAACAGACTTGCTGCAGAGATTTTAAATTTGCTCCTGATAGATAATCCATCAAATCCAGTCAACATAAAGTCATCTTTTATTTTATTCACTTATAAGTGTAGATAGAAAAGTCTGCGTAGCATTGCCAGGCAACAATGACTGAACTCGACAGAAATAAGACCAGTCATGATGTTCATTATGATGGATTGGGTATCTGCAGGTATCTCCAAGTAAGTAATGGTCAGAAAATCTTGTAATGATAGACTACTTTAGTATAATATTTACTTTAGGAGGCACAAAAGAGGTAGTTAGAGACCAACCGGCAATTCTGAGATTTCTTTCAAAACATATCAAATATGTTGAAAATAGTTGCTGAAAACATGTGAAAAGACTTTAAATGATATATTACTGAAATGTGGAGTTAGAGGTTCAAACAGGTTTTCACCAGTTTTCAGTCCAGGATTTTAATGGGCGGTCCTTAAAGGGTGGCTCGATGACACGCTTAGGCCACCCTGAGCATACCCCTGCACCCCTAACACTGTATTGGTATAAGAGACTTTAGCAAGTTAGCATCTGTGGTCTGCATCTACATTTTCTAATTCTAATGTCAGTGCATGTAACCTCAGACTCTTGTTTTCTGTGCAAAGTCCAGAGTAAAATACACTGGTAATGGGACATGGGACATCTTTTATATGCACCAGCAGCTTGTAGCTATGACACAGAATGAATATATGTAGTCATATCTGGGTTTAGGTGTGTTGGTAATGGCACACACAGGCCGAGAGACAGCTCCCTGGGTGGGTGTAACCACCTGCTGCAAGTGCACCGGTACCAAAGGATCCTTTATTAACTACTCAACGTGATGCATCACGTCACTTGGGTGTCCAAAGAACAGTAACTAATGATTAAGTAATCAGTAATGAATGAGTCTTTTCTTCTGGTCTATGGTCACTTCTGTGGATTTTTTTCTCTGATGTTTGTGTCAGTGGATCAGTTTGTGGATCAGGAATTGGGGCAACTGTGGCTCAGGTGGTGAAGCAGGTTGACTGGCAATCAGTGTCAAAATGTCTTTGGGCAAGATGCTGAACCCCAAATTGCTTCCAAATTGTGCCGTTGATGGTGATTGTGTGTATGTGTGTGCATGGGTAAACCCATGAGCACCTTGCCTGGCAGCTTCTGCCGTCAATGTATATATCTGTTTGTGCATTGGTGCATGTCAAATGTGTTGTAAAAGTGCTTTCAGTGGTCGGTAGACCAGAAAAAGTGCTATATAAATAGTCCATTTAAAATAAAACACAGGTGCTGTGAACTGCAGTTTGGACTTGAACTCAAAGGAAGTAAACCTGAAAAACTGTTCCTGTTGCAAGAAAAGCACTTGTGTCATCACACCATTATGGGCACTGACCACAGCTGCTTACAACAGAGTAAAATACTATAAACCACTATAAGCTCATGGTCATGTAAGCTGATCTGCTTTCCTTGAATCTTTCAGGTTTACGAGCAGGACGACCTTTCGGAGCAGATGGCCAGTCTAGAAGGGCTGATGAAGCAGCTCAACGCCATTACCGGCTCCGCCTTCTAACCTCTGACCCCGGCCCAGCCCAGCCCTCAGCCATGGTCCAGTATGGAACCCTTCTTCATGCCTTGATGTCACCTGCTGTCCATTCGCAAAGGGCGACAACATGTCAATCTGGGTTTGAAGACACCTGTGTGGAATCAGACCTCCATCTGTGCTGGGTTGAGTTTGTTTGGTTTCTACTGGTCTCAGCCAATGTCTACTGTGGTGGGACCGGGATTGGATAGAAGGGAATTAAGGATAAACACTACAGCAGCACATCATCAACCCCAAGAACAGGACAAGGGTGGAGGGGCTACTTTAGGAGTTCAGACTGAAACCCCTCTAGATTCTACAACCTCAAACACAAAACTAGAAAACCCAATGCCTAGCGCCTTGACTTAATGACACAGGAAGATGGGATTATCACAAAAAAAGTTCTAATATCCCTCCTGTTTCTCTTTGTGGTATTTATTAGCATCCTCTTCCGCTGAGTTATCTACCACTCAGTTACTGTGACTGTACCTCACTTATTTTTCATGATTGCTGTTGGAAGTATTCCTTTTGTCTTTCAGTTTTTGTTTCGGTATTCCACCTTTGTGCAGTCACAGGATGTGTATGTGGTTTGAAAATGCTACCAGAACATACAGTAACAAATAGAAAACACATCCTCAGCCACCAAAGTTCCACCAAAATGTTCTGTTCTGTCCCTGGATTTAAGGTTGCCTGTTGTGGCAACACAGTGTGATCCTCTGTGGCATTTCTTTTATTCTCCTTCTATTTTTACTCGATGTCTTTCTTTTGGTGTGATTTCATTGGACCAACCATCGCCCATAACCCATGCAGCCCTTCCACCTCTGGACCCTGAGGTTTAAAAAATAAAGGGATGAAAGAAACACATAAGAGAACTTACTAGATCAGTCGGATCATCTGTGTCTAGATCCAGCAGACTCTACTCTTATAGGACTGTATAGAAATCTCTATAGACACCCACAGTCTGTTGCTGCTCTTGACCAAGCCTTTACTCTCCCTAACCCAGACAAAATATTTACCTACAAGGACTAGTGTTGTTGCCAAATTCTCATCTTTAAAAGCTTTCTGTAGCCTCCTTTGTTTTTGCTACTTGTTCAAGTTTGTCTCGGTCCGAAACCTGAACTGGAAGTTGGTTGCAAAGCATTGAGATGATCTGTATGTAACAAATGTTACAAGAAATCTGGTTTGGATTGGCAGAACCTATCCTGAACAAAGGTTGACCTTGGATGGCATGTGCTAAATTGGTCCTCTTAAGAATTGGGTTTTAAGGTGCAAACTCCTTGTCTACAATTTGGCATGTGCCACAGGATGTTTGTTGCCCAGCATTGGGCATGAATGATGGGCCACATGAAGAATGGCCACACTCTGCAAAATGGAGAAAAGTTGAGGGAGGACTGTGTTGGCTTTTGGGATACCGGCTTATGTGTTCACAAAATATAGAACAGAACACAAGTCATAGTCGCAAGATTCTATGATCACGGAAACATTCTGTTTTCTTGAGAAACAAAAACAGTAAGATTAAGATCATGAAGTCAGGATCTTGAGAAAAATGGGTCTAATAATAATTAATGTCTGGCGAACGAATGGGAATTTGGCATCAGTGTGATGAAGAGTCAGTAGTTAAGGCAGTGTTACAGCAACAGGATATTATTGAGATTAGAGATGGTTCATCATGATAAGGAGAATGTCTACCATGATCATGTTTTTTGTTCTTGTTTTTGTTTTTTCCACACTGCTGTTTCAGTGTGTGTGTTTGACTGAAGGTGAGTGTGTTGTCTTCAGGCCTGTGTTTGTCGAGTCCACATTTATTTTTCATGAGATAAACACACATGTACCTCTGTCGACCTTGATCGCCCACATGGGAAAATTGCAAAACCGCCAGCTTCACTTTGAGTTTACTTCAGGGCGTTCCGTTTTTTATACAAAAACAAGAAGAAAAAAAAAGTAACAAAAACATGAACACAAATAATGCATATTCCACAAAGTATATTTTTACATTCGCCGTCCTATCAGAGCTGTGTGTTTGTTTTAAATCAGGGTTTGTGTTGTTTTCTTTGACACACTTTCAGACTACTCTGAGGTTATGAGCCACCATGTAAACTGATAACCTACAGCCTTTGAACGCATCCAAAAAGTGACATTTTATTCAGAAATGTTAACTGTCATGCACATTTCTTTTTGTTCAGTTGTTTTATATACTTCAAAAGGTGGAACAGGGAAAGTGTTTGCAGTGAAAGGATGACCTCTGTAATGTGAGGTCATCACAGAGAGCATCCTCCTTTCAGTTCTTCAAAATCAACATGACTTTTATTGACCATGGAAAGAAAATTTGAAGAATTAGTGTCAGAATTAATGGGTTCTTAGCCGAGGTTACACTTGTGTGAAAGTGAAAGCAATTTAAGTGACTTGCTAATTAGGTCTTTTTTAATACAACCACAGAAATCCATTTTTATACCAACAGACCTGAATCAAGAGAGATATTAACTGGGAATAAATTGAGTTACCTCCTTCATTTTAACAAAGAAAAAAAGTTGACTTGAGTATGGGAGAAAACGACGTGGTGAATATATTTTTTGGAGTGTGCAGAAAGGCAGGAACTTAAAATGATAAATGATTCATTAATCATTCAGTATGTACCATATTTAACTGTGTCACCCCAGTCACCACATTGTAATTTTCAGACCTTTCTGTGATGAAAGAAAAAAGCCTGAGGGAGACAGAGAGAGTGGAGGCAGAGGAGGTGAATTGATATTCAGAGGTGGATTGTATGTGCACGCTAGGGCACGGAGGAATGAGGCCGGGAATTCATTATAACAACGTTTCAAATATTATGATTCAAGCTCACGCTCGCTGGGGTCGTTGCGGCAGTGGGGAGAAAAGTCCCGGAGACGGAGGGGATGGAAAGTTAACGTTTCTGCAGAACGAGAGCGGGGATGAAAGGTGAGCGAGCGCAGGCAGGCAGGCGGTGTGGGGATCAAACTCATCAGCGTGTTCTGGGAGATACATCCAGTCTGAGCCGAGCGCTTTCATTCTGCTGCGAGTGGCTGCGTCAGAAAGCAGAGCTGCAGACAGATGAATTCATCCAACACCGAAATCTGACTTCAACAGTAAATGCTAAATTAAATGGCATGTTGACACAAGACATTCCCTTTTTTACAGTGTCAAAAGAAGAAAGAAATATGAAAGCGGAGGAAATTATCATAGTTAAACAATCAGCCTGGGGGTATGAAATAATCCATCAGCTCTTAGATTGAGTTCTTCTTTCCTGGCAGCCATTTGTTATTTGAAAATTAACTTGCAGAGACTTCAAAGACTAAAGGATTTGGAAAAAAGGTCTTAGAACAAACTTTAACACTCTGATGTCTGCCACAACGGTTCTATCAATTGCCTGAATCCCAGAGAGTTAAAGATATATCACATGATCGTGTTGTGCAGCTGACAGCAGGCACTATTTCCAAAAAATCTTCTTCTTTGTGAGTTCGACATCTTGTTTCTTTTTACGTTGTTTGGCACTTGAAAGTGGAAGTAAATGCCAAAAGGAGGGTTGGAAAAGTTAGTGAAAGAAAACTGTGACAAAGTGGAAACAGACTTAGTGAATAAATCTTGATGTATGTGAAGCATGAGAATTAAATCTCCACCCAAACTTCTACAACATCAGATCAGTGTAGAGCAGTGAGGATATTTTATGGATTTTTTTTTTTTTATTTGTTCTACATTTGGAGGGAATCCTGATGATAGCTGACCACAGCGATTGCTGAGAGTTATTGTTTCTGAGTTCTTCACAGTCCACTCTGTGGTTCATAACTGATCCAAATCAGACCGGGTCCAATTTTTATTCATATTTCTATTGGAAGTGTGACAATATATGTATTGTCTCTCTGTCAGCATTGAAATGAATGGATGCACATTGCGTCCACGTCTCTGTAATTTAAATGATCTGAAAATAATGGCTGCCTGGAAGGCGTAAAATGAATCTAAAACCTGGCGGAGGAGAACAAAAGCTAAAACAGGAAGTGGAGGTTGGGTAGAGTTACGTCACCAAGCAGTGCAGTTATTAGTATCTAAAACATGTTAAGACAGCTGATCAAATGAGTCATTGGATGCCATTTCCATGCATGATTTGAACAGTGTGTAGGATTCAGTCGTATGTATCTGTGGAGTTGCTGAATGTAACCCCCTCACCTCACCATCTTTTCACTCGGGGTGAAAGAGAAAGATTCTGTGTCGAGCTTTTATCACAATTTCTTTATGAATTTTAGTTGCCGTTAAGATAAATGAAACGTGTCTTTACGTTTCAACTTAACATTATTTGTCTTTTTCTCTACTGAGCGACAGACACACATTAGATCTGCTAAATCTAGTGATGACATGGACTGTTCGGTACCTGAAATATCACAGAGCAGATCCACAAAACTGCAGGTGCGTCCAACAAAATGTCATTGAGTGAGTTGCAAAATTTCAGACAAATTTTCTGTCAGCTGGGTGACTAAAAATCAGAGTTATGAACTGAAACATGTTGTATCTGTGCCACTGATCAGATTTCTTAGCGGATCTTAAAATGAACGCTCATATATAAATATTTTTTTTAATTGATATGTCTTCTTCATAAGGGCGTGTCATTAATCGACTCATCTATGTCTGTATTCAAACCAATGAACACAGGTCAGCATCAGCCTGTAGCAGTTTCCGTACCCGCTTTTCATCACTAAAATGTCAGACTCATTTACTCTTTGGGAGAGAGTAAAAGTGTTTTTGCATATTTTAGGCCATTCATGAAGAAATGACTCATAACTCTTGTTAACTGAAAATTATTATGAGTCATACCAAAGTTCAGTTTTTCCTTTTCATACGGACACTAGTTTCTAAATCGACTTTGACTCGTTTTGAGAGCTTAAAGGAGCAGTGTGTTAGATTTAGTGGCATCTAGAAGGGTGGTGCCTGATTGCAACCTCCTCGCTTCACCTTCCTAGCATAGAGGACAGACTACAGTGACTATGTAAGGCCCTATCTGAAGCTTCTAGGCTACTGTAGAAATGGTGGTTCAGCATAATGGAATGTAGATATAAAAATCTGATTTTGAGGTAACAAAAAAAACATAAAGATTCTTATTTTCATGAATATCAAATCCTGTTTCTTTCTTATTTGATTAATCAATCAAAAACATTTACTGCCTTTCTGCACATCTTTGGGTTTTGAACTATTGGTTGGCATCAGATTTGTATGCATTTTTCTGACCAAATGATTATTGATACAATGACTGACTGATCTTTACTTGCAGCCTTACATGGCTGTGTCAAAATTTAAACTTACTGCTGTTTTACAAGAATAAATGCAGACTTCAGAGATGGATGAGCTCAGTTCAACTCTTAATTTTAATAGAAAAGAAATAAATGGCTGCTCAAAGAAAAGTGAATTAATCTGAAAACTGAAGTAGGTGATTTGAAGTTAATGGACTGAAACTGATTCCAGAACAGAACAGAGACAGAACGAGCCCCGAACATGATACAATACGCCCAAAATATAATTTTATTAAACAGTCAACTTCATCGTTCACTGCAAGCAAAATTCGAAATATCTACTTTAATTTTTTCAACTCTGAAGGAAAAGTTTGAGAACTAAAAGGGAACCAGAAGAAACTAAACGTTGTGGGGTTTTTTTCTTTCTGTTTTTTTTTTTTTTTTTTTTTGTCAACTTTACTCACTCAACCTCGAACCAAACTTTTCGCCTCCATCTCGACACAAAGGCTTCTTTTCACCGGTCTGACCCCGGCCTCCATCAGCCAGATGTTGGGGGTGTTTTTGCTGTTGTTGTTGTTGTTTTTTTCTCTCGTCGGCTCTACATGTGTATTTTACTGTGGAGAAAAACGTCGCTGCAGCAGAACTACATTACAGAACGCTGCTTTTTTACAGTGTACAGTTCCACTAGAGTAGTAGTAACTTTTTATAATCAAATTTAATATATTATTATTGTTATTATTATTATTATTACTTCATTTCGAGTGCTCTTATATAAACTATTATTTATAACCATGTGATATTTCTGCAAATGTAAATTTAGTTTAGCAAAGAACAAAATGAAAAAGAGGACTGAAGTTTGTTTTGTTTAGTTTTTTTTTTCATTTATTGCCTTAAAAGGTTTCATTATTTTTTTAAATAATATTGTAGAAAAGTTATTTACATTTCTTAATGAAACATTGAAATGGTTCATCACCAAACTGTCTGGCTCTGAGGACACACAGTCACACCACTGCTTTGTTCATTTTCAGTCTAAGATGTGTAGATTGATCACACCTATGCAGTTATCCTTTAGAGCTCTGAGTCCGCTTCACACATGCGGAGCAACCCTGAACCCTGAACTGGAACACCGTGCCAGTTCCATGGCACTGTGTACTGTGCAATGTCCAGTAAATTTGTCACATGTAAAAGAAATGTGATAAATTCCAATTTGGAACCAGTACTACATTTTCGATTCCAGTACCAATAGATCTTTAAAAATCAGATAAAATATTGGTTGGAATCCCTCAATTTGATTTATGAAAAAAATGTTTGCAAGATATGAACTGGTTGGACATTTTACAATTAAAAAAACAAACTTAATACAACATATAATCTGGATAGCACATCATATCATTTCTACATCAACATTTCTTACTTTTGCAAACCAATATGATCTAACTGTGACAATTTAGTATTGGCTGATAACATTGGTCACGTTCTAATTGGCACGTTTTTTTTTTCTTTCATTAGTAAGGGGTAGATGATCTAAGCTGTCTGAGCATTCTTTTAAGCACCACTGTTTCTTTTTACCACCCTGCTCTCACTTGACTCACCACAATATGTCAAATATGTCAAAAACTAAGGTAAAATGGCTGCCTGGAAGGTGGAAAATCAATGTTCAAACTGATGGTTCTCTTTAGAAAATGCTCTGTGGGAAAGTGAAGTAAATGTGATTTGTAGTTGGACTAAATGGACTAAAACTTGCAGAAACACACCGGGAAAGTCTTTTTAAAAACACTCTGTCCTCTATCTGTGGTGTGGTGACTGTGTGGAACTCAGAAACAAGCAGCCAGACCTGATAAGGTGGAAAGCGGGGAGTCTCGGCTCCTGCATTTCAAAGAGAAGCTCGACTTCATTAACTTCTTTCCTTGGGTGCTTCACTCCTGTGTGGGAACCATTGAGGATCAAAAAAGGGACAAATTACATGGTCAAAAAAGACGAAGTGAAGTTGGTCAGGGATGTGCTCACTTTGAAAGTGGCCTGGTGTTGGCGTGAAATCTACTCTGTCAGCTGCAAGGCCGACAGTTTCAGGCCGACGGCTTACAAAAAAGAAAATAATGGGTTAGAAAAAAAAGCTTAAAAAATGATTTGGACCTCATCTCATCGGGGTGAAAGGGGCCAAATTAAAACTGCCCTTATCTCCTCTCACACAGACAATTACTTCATTTCCAGAACACCATTGTTCGACAGAGGAGCCGACAGATGGACAGCTCCGAGTAAATACAGTTTGACTCCGTCCTTTAAAAAAAGAAAAAAGTCCAATTCTAGAGTCATTATAACCAAATTAGCTTAGTGACTGCAATATTTAAGAGTGTACATTTTGTTCATTTGAGTGAAGGAGAGAAAAGATGATGATGATGATGATGATGATGATGATGATGATGATGATGGTAGTGATTATGAAGATGATGACGTATCTCAGATGAAGTAAAGCGAAGTTTCTACCCACAATGTTGTATACAATTGCTGGTTTTGTAATGCACTGTAGAACAGTCCCATGGTCCTTTTTTATAGAAATGTTATTTCAATGGTGCATTCTTTTTGTTTGATAAATAAAGTTTTGATACAAAAACAGAAACGCTCTTTATTGTTTATTTATGTGTCACATTTGATCACAGCTGGCCACCCGACAATGATCCGGATTCTGCTCAAAGTTTCTGCCTCTTAAAGGAAGTTTTTCCTTGCTGCTGCCACCCAAAACTTGCTTGTGGTGCAATCAAATTATATTATAAAGAGAGTAGTCTAGACCTGCTCTAATTTGGCGCTATTGAATTGAATTGGATCTAATTTGGATGCAGAAGAAGCAGTACAGCCAACATGGTGGTGGCTTCAAAACAGCACTTCAGAAAGCTGTGGTTGATGTCACTCATGTTCTGTTCCTCATACCGTCTTTGAACATAACTCATAAAGCATTCTTATCTTGCTTCTTCTTTGTTATATTTCTGATTGATTAGTAGTTGTGCATATACAGATAACAAACACCATGTGGAAAGAAGAGCTGAACCTTTTCTGGGGCAAGTTTGGAGGGACTAGCAGGAATAGTGGGACACACAAACACTTTTAATTATAGATATACTGTTTATTATTTAATAAGAAATGTGTTAATCTGTAAAACAGTCCAAAAGATATTTAGAAGTCAGAGTCAGGTGGAAAGGGGACTAGATCCAGAATGACATGCGATTTAGAGCAGAGACACACACAAGCAACAGGATGAATGTGGGAACGAGGTAGAGTTGTGACATCGTGGCTGTGTTTATAGCAGAATAATGGCTTGAGCTACTACAAGAGATTCAGAACAGGCCCTTTGGGCACAAAGCAATTCTGCTGGCAACGGCTATTAGTAGTGGAGGAACTGCAGCAACATGAGGAGATGGTGAGTAATGCCAAAGCACTATCGCAGTGAAAAGAGGAACCAGGTAGACAAACAATAAGGAAAGAAAAGGCTCTAACAAAGGAAGTGTGATGGATGTGTCTATAATAATAAAAATAACAACCATTCTTTATATAATGCTTTTTAAAACAAGTTACAAAACACCCATTTACAATAAAAAAGACAATGCAATGAAAGATAATAAAACAGTAAAATCAATGTGAAACAAGTCTAAAATATGAGTTTATATGTGACTTATAAGAAGACAATGTATTAGATTATTTGTCTTAGATCTCTACAACTGAGACGCCTGATCAGGAAAGGACTGGTCACCTTTAGGTTTGACTGGAGAATTTCCATGAAAGACCTACCAGAGGTCACTGCTTCATAAGATGTCAGGAGGAGAGTGTGTGTTTTTTTGGTCATTTCATCCAAATACACAGTACACAAGGAAACAAGACAGCATTTCGGCAAGGACCATGGTGCTACATGAACCATAAAACATCATGCAGACAGGACTACGTTACAGTGCACACACATTACAACACAAAATACAAGATATGTATAGTATGCTTATAGTAGGTATATACAGTAGAGCAGTGGATATTGACTAAAATTAAATATCAGCAGAGGTAAAAGGTGCAAAGAGTGCTGTAGTGTGGATGTAGGTGCAATATTAACAGGCTATTTTTTACATTCCACTGTTCTTTAACAGTCTGATTGCCTGTGGAAAGAAACTCATCTTGACAGTGTTGGTGCTTAAAGTGTGGAACCTTCTTCACGAAGGAAGTACTGTACAAAAGTGCAACTTTATAACTTTATTCAGTCATTTTGGTGAAACTGGATCATATTTTATACAGATTACATTTGCCACATTTCACACTTTTCACACTTAACGGCCGGACTGGACCGTGAGTTAAACAAACCTTAACGTTAACAGTTAGTCATTAGTTACAGATTGCAAGCTAGCAAAATAGCCTGCTGCCTTGTTGATTTTTCTTGTCTATCATTGGTTATCATATCCAATATGTCGATAGAGTTGGGTTGTCTTTGCTATGTTGATTCTAGTCTAATCTAAAAACTGACAACTGAAAATGTCCTTAAATTTGAGTTTTGTCTCATTTTCTTGTGCTTTTGATAAGAACTAGCTCATGCAGTCTGTTGAGGGGTAAATTTGTCGTTATGGTAATGGTAATGTTTCACATTACTTCTTGTTTGTAGGCCTGCTATACCACGAGAAAGTATCAGCTTTCAAGCTTTAAAAAGTTTGATGTTGTGTATGCTCAAAAGTTTCCAAAGAGCCTCTTGAGAGAAAGCACAGACACTCTGAAGATTTTAACACTCCACACGCTTCCCTGCTCAGTCTCTGGGCTTGTTTAAATAAGAGCGAGGAGGTGTCATTTCAGACAGTGGCACAGTATTATCTGTTGCCAACCAAGACTCAGTAATAATAAAAAAAGTAATAAAAGGTTTTGGTCCTTAATGACCATACATTAAGGACGATGAAGTTGATGGGCAAAGAGGAGAAAGTGGTGCTAAATTAGGCTGGTATTGAATATTAGGTCGAACTTTATGATTGGTACATCTGAGGGCAGGAGCATTTTTTTCTTTATAGGCTCCTATCTGGGTTAAAGTTCCCTTTCTTGAGGAGTTCTCTGCTGCAGAATACTGAGTAAAAGTGGCTAACCAGCACACAGCAGCAGAAAACCATTATGTGTTTTTGATGTGTATCTATGATGTTCTATATTTGACAAACTCCCAAAAACCTGAGCCAGTGGCTTGGTGAAGCTTCAGTTTGTCCAACCTCCCATCCTGCAAAAAAGCCAGAGTCAGGGAGGATACACGTGGAGGCACCCAGAGGAGAGTTTTACTGCTCAACCTCATGCTGGTTTCTATTTTATCTGACATGTTTCTCTTTTGTTTCTCCTAAAATTTAGTAGGAGCGATAAGTGAGACAGGGCAACTAGCAACAGGAGCCATACTTGAGACTTAACTGAGATGTCTCACTTATTTCTCATTTGGAAACAAAAATGAGCAATACTAAAGCAACTGTGGAGACACACACAAACACACATATGTGCATGCGCGCACACATGTGCACACTTATCAAGTAAACTTTCCTGGAAAAAAAATCCATTTATTAAAATGGCCAAGTCATGAAACACTTTGACAATAGCTGACAATCAGTGATCTGCAGATTAACTGAACAATAACAATGGACTATTTCAGCTAGCTGTGTAATAGTTTCTCAATGCATCTCTCAGGAAGGCTGATTTAAGAACAGTGTCGAACTGTTTTCCACACAGTTGATAATACACAAGATCCAGAAACAATAACTGGCAATTTTTTCACAAATATATGACTGCAGATTTCCTTAACTGGCCCCAAAATATTAAGTGATATTTAATAAGTATTTCAGATGACTCTGAATAAGGCTGCAGCTTACAATACAACAGCTAGTCCCATGTGTTCATCATTTAGAAAATCACAACTATACATTTGCCTCTCCTCAGCAAGAACTATATTTTTATAACAGTGTCTGTAAAAGTGTTCAGCAGCACAACAACTCAAAACATTTAACTACTACAGTCTTTGAGCAGCATTTGTGTATGAGGGCTTTTTTGACCATGGTCCTCTCATGTGCCACATTCATGAATCAAGAGTCTTTGCAGGTCTAATGCTGCATTTGTTGAAGTTTTTTTTTTCGTTTTGCCAACCGGCATCCATCCATCCATCCATCCATCCATCCATCCATCCATCCATCCAGTGTGCTACAGTGCATGATGGAAGCTGCAAGAATAAAAGAAAGCACAAATGACAAATTAAATCAACTCCACATACTATAACAGCAAATTGCTAAATGTAAACCAATTACTAAATGAATGTTATTGTTACACGTTATGTAAACATGTTGATGTACTGAGGATTTCTGACCACATAAATCAGACACATAAAAGAGAATATCAAAATAGTTCATTTTCCGAGTAAAACATCTTAAGTACCAACAAGTCATTGTTTGTTTTATTTTTATAAAACATGGAGCAATAAAATTGCATCGCTGACTTTAGCCTTGTCTAGGACTGTTTTCCCAGCCGGCACCCTTCCACGTCTCCCAAAAGCCACTGCATTTTGGCACTCCTCTGCAGTAAGGAATTCATCGAACAGAAGATGGAGCAAGTGGAGGCAGGCCTTCCTTACTCTCCATGAACTGCAACCAGGTGAGTCGAGGACAGGTACAGGCCACTCCCAGATCAGTCTTCTGGACGTGTAACACCAGCTCGAGGATGTATCTGCTCTACCTCATCCAGAAAACTTTTCCCCGCTGTTGTTCACCGCCTGTAACACAAAAGATGAATTATTGTTTTACAGGGATAGAGGCATTTAAGAAGTCAAGCAGAAGAAGAAAAGCGTTTAAAAATAGAAAAAGAAAAGATATCTTTTTAGTTTATGGCTTTTAAATTTTTGTTTGTTTTCCTCCGGCAGCCTTTGCGCTCCATGTCTGCGCTGCAGACTGAGTCTTATGATTCAACCAATCTCGATGCAGCATTGTGATGGACAACGTTGTTATCCAATGAGATTTTGTAATGCAGACGCATGGGTCATAGCTCACATCTTCTGGCACTTGCAATGCTGCTCTGCAGCTTCTGTGTGAGCATGCATCATGGACCACGGAACACATCTGAACAAGGGGGGTGCATAATTTCAAGTCACGCAGATAGGATGTTTTTCGTAAAACATCAAGTGAGGTCAGGTGGATCATCTCATTAACAATGTCATGACATGTAATTCTTCTCCTTTAGCCACCGTTTGATATCGGGACAGTCCTCAGATCTCAGCTGCATCAGCTTGTACAGGTTACTGCACTCTAGGTTGTTATCGTTGTAATGGTTCCCTGGGTAATTTGATTGTGTGTTTCCATGCCCAGACTGTAGATGGAAACACCTGGGAGTTAGGGAGAGTATAAAGCTCCACCCATTAACATGCGTACATGCACCTTCACCACTGACTGACTGATTAACACACCCCATTGTTTCGTTGGCTTGTTTTTGGTCAAAGCCGTTTGTGTTTTTGAGTTCCTTACAATAAATGACTTTAATTTTGGCCTTCAACCCGTGTCTCCCTTTGTGTTTATCATGGCTTTAGAGCTGGGTCATGACACCATCTATGGCTAAAAAAACTCAGAAGTTAGTTGTTTTATTAGCATCTCTCTGTTGATCCTCTGGTTTGCTTGTAACTGGGTTTCCAGCTGTGTGGCCATGCTGGGCTGCTGTGACACAAACACCTGAAATTGAGCCACACACTGTGATGTTTTTTTTGTGTTAATCCCCAAGCCTTCCCGCTCATTCCACACAATGTCAGCAAGTTAAAATCTTTAAACCACTGATATTGAAGTGATTTTGCTCGTTGTGAAGACCCTGTACTTTTTTTGTCTTCATCAGCACAGCAGGGTCGTGAGGTTGATTAGGCTTTGTGAGATCCCACTTGTACAGTGGCTCTCGGCTTGAAGCCGGAGGAGAGCAGCTAGCCACGGCTTGGCTGATGGAGATGGACGCTCTGGGTCTGTTGTTGAGGCCACGATGGAAGCTGGAGTAGTTTGCTCATTTTGTTTTGCCTGTTTATTTGTAAAAAAATCAAATATTGACTTCTGTCTCTTCATTTTCGCAGGTAATGCATCCAGCGGTTTGGCAGCCGCCCACCGTTAGCTCATGATGACGCTCACACATAGTAGTGACACAGACGTAGTTGATAAACAATGCACACTAATTTCAAATCAAATTGCAGCAGTCAGTGGGAGTTTTTTATCTGCAGCAGTTGGTGAGAGTGAGTGAAGGTGTGTGGTAACTAGTATTGTTTGGCTCGGATACAACTTCATATAAAATAGTTTGTCAGAATACAAACGTTACCCAGGCCGTGGCCCCTGTGGCCCTCCCAGTTCCGCAGTCTATGGCGTGCATAATTATTTAATATGACATTTACCGAAGATTAAATTATTAACTCTGTCATAGCAGCCACATATATTTATAATAAATTTAACTGTATTCAGAAGTAGGAAAAAGTAGTATCTGAACTCTGAATCATGTTCAACCAGATAATAAGGGACTACTATTATAAATACACATTTAGTATTTCAGCATATTCTTGTGCCATCTACCATTTTATTCACATGTTCATGAAATGATGACCACATCATGCTATCAGAAGTTGTAGTCAGACAACAATTAGCAATTTCAAAATGTCATTTATTAAATCAAATCAAATCAATTTTATTTGTAAAGCCCAAAGTCACAAAGTACATTTGCCTCAGAGGGCTTTACAATCTGTACAGGGAGTGACACCCTCTGTCCTTAGACCCTCGGTTCCAGTGAGGAAAAACTTGCCCACAAAAACCCTTTAACAGGGAAAAAAGGTGGAAGAAACCTCAGGAAGAGCCACAGAGGAGGGATCCCTCTCCCAGGACGGACAGACGTGCAATGGATGTCACGTGTACAGAACAAATCAACACAAACATATTGTACAATTACAATGACTGATAAAATGACAATGAATTACAATGAATGATAAAATGACAATGAATTACAATGACTGATAAAATGACAATGAATTATAATGAATGATAAAAATGGTTACAGTAATAGATATGGTAGCAATAATGACAGTAATAATATGCGTAGTGGACGTCGTGCAGGATCACAACAGCAGCCACGATCCACGAGAACCTGCTGGACGACAGAGCACAGTTTATATATTAAATAATCTTTATTACCCTCCAGCTACCAACAAATAATGTTCATTTTCATTTGACATGTAAAATTTGTAGTTTTATTAAGTTTTGTTTTATTAAGTGGTCTATGTTTCATTAAATGGTCTATGAAACAAAGTTTTTCACATAAAATATAATTTGGGTAATTAGAGTATGGACGACAATAATGACTGTCAGCCTACAACTATTTATTTTCATTCAATGATGCAATATTAATTAATAAATAATTGTGCAGGTACTGGTCTGCAGTGAATAAAGTAATTTGGTCAGATGAGCCATGTTTTTTTTCTAACATTACTTTAAGTCTGGATGAGAAATCAGTGAGCACCTGCAGAAGAGGCTGGATGAGAGCAGATTGAGTTCACAGGGAGAGCTCTCTTACTTCACTGTCTGAGACCAAAAAGAGACACAAATGTTGAGAAAAATCTGAGAATTCATTTAAAGCTTGGTGAGATCTCTTTTTAAACATGGGAGGAGTCTGAGTTGAGATTTTGTGCATCGTATTGCTCCTGAGAAGAAAGAGAAATAAGCTATAGTCTCATTTTGGTTTCACATAGCTCTCATAGTTGTCTCTGAGAAATAAATGAAACACTATTGAGATCTCTTCTCTGATTTTCTTCTCCTCTGGGCACAGCCAAGTCATGAAAGGCATGAAAGTCATTGGCAGCCAGTGAGAAGAAGATGCTGAAACAACTCTCTTTCTCTCAACTGGAGGAACAGTTATTCCCTTCATGTGGGGAAGCCAAACAGCATCACGGTCAGAGTCAGAGACTGGAAGACGGTTGACAAAAAACTTGTAATTCTACCTAAAATGGTCACCACAAATCTCAGACCAGACCTTGGGTGTATTCAAACATGCCGTGTTTTGTTTTTTTATGGAATCAATCCAAGCAATTGCACTCGGATAGGACAAAACAAGTGGGCTGAGATGAGAAAGGTTGGTCCAGGCTGGCTTCCATTTACCTCAGGAGTGATTTATTTGAGGTGAGAAAGCAAATGAACCAACCATCAGTATTTTGTGATGTGATTTCAAAAGCTAAACTACTTAAACATCCATCTGCTGATCTGAATCTGAATCTGTTCAGGAAGTGTTCTTATAAATAATTTCGGTATAATCCATTCCTATGTATGTTTGTACAAATCATTTGGTGACCATGGTAACATATATGCAGATTAGCAGTATTTTCCCAGACTAGAGAGGGAATAGGTCAAAAGCTAAGAGCTTGGAGCTCTTTGTGACAGCATATAACATAAATATTCAAGTCAGAAGCATTTAAGTGCTGCATAAACATCTGTCAGTGACCAGAATTTGATTTCCCCATGCAGGTCCTGATGATTTAAAAAAAAAAATGTAAAAAGTCATTGTAAACAGAAACCAGACTAAAACTAAAATTCAAAAATACAGATATTTTTTGTCTTCACCTACCAATGGGATCAAACTACAGGTGTGAATAAACCCTGTCACACCATCTCCTGAAAAGACGTCGTCTATGAAGCACAAGAGTGTAAAAACAACTAAAATACACCAAGCTGGCCACAGACGCTAAACAACGAGGGTGGAAAGTACACATTCTGCCAGCGGAGTGGAGCCTGTGAAACAATCATGGCTATATCCAAAATCAGGCTGCTGAAAAGGTTTTTGGAGTCTGAAGCCAGGCACAAAGGCAAGCATTGCGTTAGGTAAGGTTTTTGGATGAAGAGGAGAGACCTCAGATTCACCTACAGGAGTCACTGTAACTGCCATGAGCTTAAATCAATCTATGAAGTATGGTTGTGTAATGGCGCAGTTTGGGAGTCACAGTTCTGTTTTAGTTTGATAGAGTTGCGAGACAAACCTGAATGCATAAGCATACATTGCTTTTCATCTGGGTGATGCTGTCAAATGTGCGTATCTTACTCCCAGAGACACTTTGCTCTTCTGTGACAACCAGACAACTTTGACAACACATTCCTCATGACTCTGTCCTCGCAGACCCCACCTTCAAAAACTCTTTGGATCTACATGAATCACACAAATGACCTATTTTGGATTCAAAGTGGTGATTTCCATAAAAGGCACCCCTCATAGGAATATGAAAGTTCTACAGTTTAGTGCCAAGGAAAAGGGCTGTCTGATGGCAAGGTAAAGTGGTGAAAATATTTCTGAAGCAGCGCTGTGTACAAATGGTTATTTTTTTTGCAAAATTGCACCCCGAAATCAGTGGAAAAGTGGGTTTCAATGAGTGTGTGACTTAGTGCTATAAACCATTGCTGGTGATAGTACCTGAAGCACAAAGTTACATAGTGCAAGAACAGACACACCATTCACCTGATTACACATCAATGTAGCATCAAAATGATATTGCTTTAATATAGTGTACACTTAGACTGATTTTTTTTATGTGGTCAAAATATGTTTTGTTTCCGCCCCCATTCAGAACAGAACCTACTGGGTTTCCATATTGGTCCTCTTGTCTGCTTCTTCAAACTGGGACCCAGCCAACCACTGTCTACTGTAGGTAACACACTGACTGTGGACATGTGCCTTGTACTAACCCCACTTCATCCATCCATCCATCCATGGGGGTCTATTATGGGGGGGGCTGCCCCAACTATCCGAGCTGACTTATGGCAAGTGGTGGGGTACACCCTGGACAAGTCACCAGCTCATCACAGGGCACTGACAGACAAACAACCACTCACACTCATGTGTGCATGTCTTTGAATACCCAGAACGAACCCATGCAGACACATGGAGAACATGCAGACACATGGAGAACATGCAAACTCCACACAGAAAGAAACCAGTTTCGAACCAGGAACCTCTTGCTGTGATTCAACAGTGCTAACCACTGCACACCGTCCAAGATAATACGAATAATTGCTAATGGGGTTTTGTTATGAAATGTTCTATCCTTAGGTTACACAAGGTCACGTATGGGCCTTGAGGTCCTCAGCAGTATTAGTTGTTTGGCTTTGGTTGAGAACAGTAGGTGCCAGTCTATCTGAACACTGTGGTGGCCAGGGTCGAAGAGACCTGTTGCTGCCTTCTTAGACATAATAGATAACTTGCCATTGACGTTCCAATTTGCGTAAACAGACATCTGTGTCTCCAGACTAGAATATGTTGACAATAACACCTCTATGGGTAAAAACATTCTCTTTGACTAATTCTGGGCGTGTAGTATTTGTGGTGTTATCTTTGGGATTTAAAGTCGATCCACCAGGATGAGTTGGGCAGAATGTGAGACCGACTCAGGCACTTCTGATGAACTTTGAGAGTGTCTCTAATTCTCCTTGGCCAAGTGTCAATAAATAATACAGCATAAGACATCAGAGGCTCCTGAACACTTTCTTCCCTCCTGACCTCACCACTGACCTTCGACTTAAGCAATTTCTCCACAACAGGTTTGGTTTAAGTTTATTAAGGTAAATTAATGAATGATGAATACTTAAACTTCTACTTGACTTGGCTTCCACTTACATTTACAGTATAGTATTTTGTACTGGTGTCTAACAGTTGGGAGATTTTCAAATAGTGGAGCCGTTGAAAAGATTTTGTCTCTTTGTGGACATGCTGAACTTTAGGACAGCACAGAGTGAGGAGTCTTTGAGGAGTTCTACGGTTTCTACTGTCTCTGTTGTTGGGTTCTACTGTCTACTCTGAATGGAGACTGACGAGCTGCCAGCTGCTGTCTGCAGGCTGACTGGGCAGATGAATGAGGCCTGTGGTGAGTCGGTTGTTAGCGGAGGACGAGGCTGCAGGATAAACTATCTGACAGCTCGTCTCCTTCCTCACGCTGAGACGTCAGCCTCCATCTGCTGCCTGCCAGCCTGATAGACACCGCCAACCAGACAAAGTGATAATAAAAAAGTATGAAAAATACACAAATTTGAAAAGGCTGGTTGAGGGTAAGATAAAACGTGTATATTCATTTTAGAAGAAATGACACATTAACTGTTAAAGGACCGGGAGGTAGGAAAGTTGGGTTCAAGAGAGTTTGCTTTAGAAGGTTTAGGACAGGTTAGGAGTTGATTTAACTGTTCACATTTAAAAATACATTTGAACATTCACTGATCATTTTATAGGTAAATGTTTATGTTGACTAATGTTTAGAAAAGTATCACTTCTGTCTTTTAATTTTAGAAAAACTTTTTAAAAAAGTGTATCTTTTCAGAAAAAGTTGTGTCCTACAAGTTAAAGTGGCAGTCAAAGTCATATTAAGTGAACTCACTCTCAACTAAACTGTTTGTTTTTGTGCTGTGGGACGTGCAAATTGGTTGTGACGGTGCAATATCTGCTGTCATACACAGCATGCTACAGTATGTGGTTGTTAATGATGAGTTGTCTTGTTGTTGATGCAGTAGTGCATTCAGGATGAGTACTGACCACAGCCATCATGAAAAAATGACAAAAAAAGTTGAAGTCCAATATTTTGTTAACATATGTATCTACCTCTGCAGACTGTCATTTTCAATGTAATTTTTGCGCACAAATGACAGACGCTGTTGTCTTGGTAGGACAGTCTTGTAAAAACACCTGTGAAGACAATGTAACGTTCACATGTACTTACCTTTATCAATGTCTATTATTCGGTTTAAGAAGTTTGAAGTTTGTAACATTTAATTGATACATTCTGTTAGAAAGTTTTTTTTTCTCCTAAAACCTTTTTTGGATGATAAATATTAACAAAAATCAACTGATAATGTCACAAAAATGTAATCAATTTAGTTCAGAAGAACAGATATTTTAAAATCAAATTAGCATAAAAACCTGACCTGATTGAGAAAAATGGATGTCATTTTTGGATTCAGCAGTGCAAAATGGTCCTAATTCAGTGGAAAAAACATAGACAACTTACACAAGTTGCTACATCTGTACAACAACATGAAAATCAGCTTCTTCCCTGACATGAGTCCAGAGTTGGCAAAACGCCACAAGCAGCTCGTCCCCAGCCATTAAACGAGAAACATCGCCTGCTACCTCATCTATCCTGCACGCCTGAAGGTCCTAGACTGAGCTAGATAAAAGGGATAATAGTTCGGCTACTATTTATTGTCACGTAAACCCATGTTAAGCCCACTGAAATTTGTAACATTTAATGTCAAAGGATTGAATAGCCCTATCAAAAGGAAAAAAAATTATACCTACCTTAAAAAATTAAAACCTGACATTGTTTACCTACAAGAAACGCAGCTAACAGGCAGCGAGAATAAAAGCTGAAAAGAAATTGGGAAGGTCAAGTCTTCTTTTCATCATTTAGTTCAATTCGAGAGGAACAACAATTTTGCTGCATAAAAACGTCCACTTTGTTGCTACTAAAACCATATCGGACCCTTAAGGTAGATATATCATGGTACAAGGGCAGATGTATTCAGAATCATGGACCTTTATGAATATTTACGCACCTAATTTTGACGATCATCCATTTATGCAGGAGATCTTTCTTCAGGTCTCCCAAGTGCCTGGTTTTCATTTGGTAGGAGGAGATTTAAACTTCTGTTTAGATACTGTGCTAGATAGATCTTCTGATAGACCCTGTCCTCTCACCAAATCAGCTAAAACTACAATTTCTTTTATGAGAGACTTAAATTTAATTGATGTCTGGAGGCAGATGCATCCACAGGATAGAGACTATTCATTTTATTCACATCCTCACAACTGTCATACCCGTATAGATAATTTTCTGATTTCGGGACAAATATTTTAATATGTTAGACATTGAATACCTTCCCAGACTGCTTAGTGATCACTCTCCTTTGGTGCTGTCTATATCCATTCCTGATAAGTTAACTGGAAGGTACAGATGGAGGCTCAACCCTACACTTTTAAAACAACCTGAATTCTGTACTTTCATAAGAGAACAGATAGATTTTTTCTCTTTAACAAATAGATCATCTGCTCCTAATATTTTCATTTATTGGGACACATTAAAAGCCTTTCTGAGGGGCCAAATTATATCCTATACAAAAGGGTTAAAGAAGAAACACAGGGCTGAGCTTAACACTCTGGAACAACAACTTTATGCACTTGAGAAAACATACCAAAATGCCCCAACTAAGGATCTGTACAGACAATAACTAGATCAAAGCAAGAATTCTAAGAACTTGAGAAAAAGCGCATAAAGTGCTAGCATGACAGCTTAAAACTGAGGAAAGTAAACGAACAATTAATGCTATAGAAACACAGTCTAAAGTTATAACCTATAACCCCACGGAAATTAATGAGGCCTTTAAAAAGTATTACATGGACCTTTATACATCACAAGCTCATGGAGATTGATCTAAAATGGAGTCCTTTTTATCCTCCATTGACTTGCCATGTTTATCAGAGGAAGACAGGGAGAGTATGGAGAAGCCCTTTTCTAGTGCTGAATTGTTGGACTCTATTAAATCACATCCTGCAAATAAATCACCTGGGGATGATGGCTTTCCATCTGAATTTTATAAAGAATTTCAAGAATGTCTTATACGGCTGCTGATGGAGGTGCCCGAGCAGAGCAGGAGGGATGGGTGCTTTCCGGACTCTTTCTCTCAAGCTGTTATTACAGTTATTCACAAAAAAGGGAAAGATTCTCAAAAATGTTCCTCTTATAGACCAATCTCACTCCTCAATACAGATTATAAATTAGTTACTAAAATGATAGTCAAGTTTGTTTGTTTTTTGTTTCAGTGCTGGGTTTATTGATTTGATAAAATGTCTTTACAGATCCCCTCAGGCTAGGGTTATTTCAAACGGGATCACTTCTGGCTCATTCCGGCTATATAGAGGCAACAGACAGGGAGACCCGGCTAGCCCCGCCCTCTTTGCGCTTGCTATTGAGCCCCTGGCAGAGGCCATTAGAAGCAATCCTAATATATGTGGCTTTGAGATCGGCACTGATACACACAAGATTTCACTTTTTGCTGATGACATTATTTTATTTTTGACTAACCCTGATCACTCTCTTTCTCACCTCCAGGAACTACTGGGTACATACAGTTTATTTTCTGGGTACAAGGTTAATCTTGACAAAAGTGAGATTTTGTCGTTGTCTGTATTTGATTTCAGTAGAGTTAAGCATACATTTCCTTTTAAATGGTCTCCTATGGGTTTTAAATATCTGGGTGTGTTTGTTGACAGTAACCTTAAAAATCTTTACAAGTTTAATTTAGTTAGTCTGCTCCAAAAGGTGGGAGGAGATTTGAAGGAATGGATGGATTTGCCTCTTACATTACTTGGTAGACTCAATGTCATAAAGATGAATATCCTGCCTAGGTTCCTGTATATGTTTCAGTCACTTCCGATTCATGTCCCAATAGCATTTTTCTCCTCCCTTAAAAAAATAATCAGACAGTTTTTTTGGCATGGTAAGACTCCAAGACTCAGCATGGATAAATTAAGACTGGGTTATGAGGATGGAGGTCTGAAACTCCCCAATTTTCAGTTTTATTATTATGCTGCTCAATCCAGATTCCTGGCACAGATGTTTGACACGGGTCCTTCTCCTTAATGGCTCAATATTGAAAGGCTAGAGATGAAAGAGGAGTTACCAACAAATTTATTGTACAAATGGGATAAAAAAACAATCAAAACTGCAACTGATAATCTTTCAATCCAAGTTTGGTATAAACTCTGTGAACTTTTTAAGATAAAAGACATTATGGGGAAATGGATTGCTACCAAAGATCCTTCAGAGTGGCAACTTTAGATTTTGGCAGGAGAAAGGCATTTGCCACCTAGAACACTGCTATAAAGATGGAGTTTTTATGTCTCTAGAACAGTTTGAAGAAAAGTACAGATTGACAAATAAAGATTTCCTTAGTTATCTCCAGTTACATGATTTTATTAGAGCCGATCAAAAAGGAAATTGGGATTTACCCCCCATGTTTCCAGTTGAGCATCTGCGTCATGCTGGCCAACCATTATTTAGAACTAGCTCAAGGGTGTATACAGCTCTTTTATCGACTTTATCGATACCAGATAGGGACAGGTCAAGGGTTAAATGAAGGAAGGACCTGGGAATAACTATCGAGGAGCAGTTATGGAGGAACTTGTGCAGATATGGGGTCACCTTTACTTTAAATGCTAGGTACAGGTTGATACAATTCAACTTCCTGCATCAGCTGTATATTACCCCACATAAATTACACAAATACAACTCCAATACAGTATATCACCTCTCTGTTTTAGATGTGGCACGGAGGAAGGAACATTCCTTCATTCTACCTGGCAGTCCTGCAGGGGTTTGGCAGGGGGTATGTGAAACTTTATTAAACATCCACGGGGTTATGTTTCCACTAGACCCTGAAATTTGTCTACTAGGGAACTTTACTAACTCTAATCTTGAGACAAATTATGCAAAGAAACTCACAGAAATCCTTTTGACAATTGCTAAGAAATGTATTGCGATAAAAATCTAAGTGCCGCATTTGACACCATTGACCATCAAATTCTTTAACAGAGACTGGAACATCAAATTGGCATCAAAGGAACCGCCCTAAGCTGGTTTAAGTCGTATTTCTTAAATCGATCTCAGTTTGTTCACGTCAATGATGAATCCTCCATGCAGACCAAAGTTTGTCATGGAGTCCCACAAGGTTCTGTACTAGGACCACTTCTATTCAGTTTTTATATGCTTCCTTTAGGGAACATTATTAGGAATCACTCTATCAATTTTCATTGTTATGCTGACGACACCCGATTATATTTATCGATCAAGCCTGATGAAACCAATCAGTTAACTAAACTCCAAGCATGCCTTAAGGATATAAAAAGTTGATTAACCGTACAAGTCAATGTTTTTATGTTAAATTCAGACAAAACTGAAGTTCTGTAATTGGACCCAACACCTCAGAAACTCTCTTTCTAGAGACTTAGTTACTTTAGAGAAGATCACCCTGGCCTCCAGCCACTGTAAAGAATCCTGGAGTTGTTTTTGATCAGGATTTGTCCTTTAACGTCCACATAAAAACAAATTTCGAGGACTGCATTCTTCCACTTACGTAATATCGCTAAAATCAGATGCATTGTCTCTCAAGCGGATGCAGAAAAACTAGTCCACGCATTTGTTACTTAGGCTGGACTATTGTAATCTTTGTTATCAGGCTGCTCCAATAAGTCTCTTAGGACTTTGCAGTTAATTCAGAATGCTGCTGCATGTGTTCTGACAGGAACCTGTCAGGCTGGGACTCAATGAGGACTCAGATGCAGAGTTGGGCTGAGCGTAGCTTTATTCAGGTCTTCAAGAACCTTCGAAAGAGTGAGGCTATAAAAATAGGCCTAAACTAAGAGAAACAAAAAAATCACTCCGAGGAGGAAAAAACTCTGAACTAAGTTTATCAAGGATTAACGAAATCAAAATCACTCACAACGAGGAGAAAACAAAAGGCTATAAAAACATTAACTAAGGACGCTCCTATGAGGCTGACAAAACACTAGACTAAACACTAGAAAACCAAAAGGGCTAGGCTAAGATAATACAACAAAAAACACTCTTGCGAGGAAGGAAACAAAAGAACACTAGAGCTATAAAGCTATGGCTGTGGGTTAAGGAAAGAAGGCTTTGGTGAACGCTACAGGAGACGAAACACTTCGGCACTGGACAAAGGGAGACGCAGACAATATATACACCAGGTAATGGGGAACAGGTGGAAACAATCAGGGCGGGGAAGACAATCAGACTGGTGACACATGAGGAAGGGCAAGTGACCTGAAACGAGAGGAGAGTTATCTTTCAAAATAAAACAGGAAGTGACAAGACAAGACAAAAACCCAGCTTGACCTCACAGTGACAGAACCAAGATCAGAGATCACATCTCTCCCATTTTGGCTTCCTTGCATTGGCTACCTATTAAATCTCTTCATGGTCAGGCATCATATCTAAAAGAGCTCATAATACCTTACTACCCCTCTAGAACACTGCACTCTCAGGATGCTGGGTTCCTTATGGTTCCTATAGTCTCCAAAAGTAGATTGGGAGCCAGAGCTTTCAGCTATCAGGCTCCTCTTCTGTGAAACAAACTACCTTTCTGGGTTCGGGAGGCAGACACGGTCAACACCTTTAAGAGTAGACTTAAGACTCTCCTTTTTGATAGAGCTTATAGTTAGGGCTGGCTCAGGTCATCCCTTAGTTATGCTGCCATAGGATTACACTGCCGGGGGACCCCACCGAGGGTTATGCCAGCCAGGCACGGTATTGGTTGAAGATGCACACATCTCCCTTACCGAAAACTCTCTCTCTCTCTCTCTCTCTCTCTCTCTCTCTCTCACTCTCTCTCTATATCTCTCTCTCTCTATATATATCTCTCTATATTTCTCTATATCTCACTCTCTCTATATATATATATCTATATCTCTATATCTCTCCATATCTCTCCATATCTCTCCATCTGTGGACATGTCTCATTAATGCATGTTACTAACCAAACTTCCCCGGAGTTTCTGTGCTCTGTCGTCCAGCAGGTTCTCGTGGATCGTGGCTGCTGCTGTGATCCTGCATGACGCCCACTACATATATTATTACTGTCATTATTACTACCATATCTATTACTGTAATCATTTTTATCATTCATTATAATTCATTGTCATTTTATCAGTCATTGTACAATATGTTTGTGTTGATTTGTCCTGTACACGTGACATCCATTGCACGTCTGTCCGTCCTGGGAGAGGGATCCCTCCTCTGTGGCTCTTCCTGAGGTTTCTTCCACATTTTTTCCCTGTTAAAGGTTTTTTGTGGGCAAGTTTTTCCTCACTGGAACCGAGGGTCTAAGGACAGAGGGTGTCACTCCCTGTACAGATTGTAAAGCCCTCTGAGGCAAATGTACTTTGTGACTTTGGGCTATACAAATAAAAAAAGCACACCAGGTTGACTAATTTCCCTGTATTTAAGCTAGGCTTGGCATGATCTATGAGCAGTTATGCTACCTTTTGTCTCTCTTTGTATTTTTTATTATTGCATGATGTATTTTGTTTATTAAATTATTACTAATATTTTTATCATTATTGTTTTGTTTGGGGTTTTTTTTCCCCCCATTGTCCATTGTCTTGTGGATATTGACTTTTTTTCCTGATTTGGTTTTGTTTTGTCCTGTCAGTTTGTAACCATAACCTCGTCCTTGTTCTTGGAAAAATTCAAAAACAAAATATTCAAAAAAAAGAAACTTTGGATGCAACATGAGCATCAAAATGCATTACTTATTCTCACATATGGATCGGTTTCCTGAGAATCTGGGCTCAATGAGTGATGAGCAGGGGGAGAGAGTCCATCAGGATATAAAAGAGATGGAGACCAGGTATCAGGGATGCTGGGATGCAGTCATGATGGCTGATTACTGTTGCACTCCGAAGAGAGACATCCCTGCTGCTGAGCATTCGAGGGGTTCAAAGAAACGGAAGTTGCCCTGAATTTTGCACAACGACGACGTAACGTTCAATTTACATGTACTTACCTTTATCAATGTCTATTATTCAATTTACAAAAATTGAAGTTTGTAACATTTAATTGATACATTCTTTTAGAAAATGATTTTTTTTCTCCTAAAACCTTTTTTGGATGATTAACAAAAATCAGCTGATAATGTCACAAAAATGTAATCAATTTAGTCAGAAGAACAGATATTTCAAAATCAAATTAGCATAAAAACCTGACCTGATTGAGAAAAATGGATGTCATTTTTGGATTCAGCAGTGCAAAATGGTCCTAATTCAGTTGAAAAAACATAGACAACTTACAAAAATGTTTTTTGTAACCCTGTGTAGTACGGTTGGACGGTTGACTAGAGATCCAAGAGACCGAAGCGAGTGAGTAAGCATGATAACGAATGATATATTGTAAATGTAGAGTGCACAGAACAGTGTGAATGTGTATTCAACGCTGAGCCGAGCGGAGGCCCGCTTCTGGGACACTTCTGAACCAGGCTGTGGTGGAGCCAGTGTGGTTTGAAACATTGACTAGAGTGGCTGTCATTATTATCACTGCGGCGACCATGGCACAAATGCAGTGCACACCCGCGTCCGGTGGAATTTGGGGGTAAGAGTGTGTCCTAAAAGGGAAAAATGATTCATTTCATTTTGTTGAAGAACATTCATATATTTTTATTTCATGTTTTGTAATTTCAAAACTGATCCTATCATTAAGTAAATAATTGAGTATTATTTTTCTAAAACCTGAGTGATTTTAATGCATTTACCTGATAAGAGGGAATAATTTCATACTTAGACATAGACACTTTTAAAAATCATTAAACCTAAACTCTAAAAGGTGAATTAATCAAAGGTGATCCAAAGAGATCCAAGATAATTATTAAAACTGAGTTCATCAGGGTTAAAATAAGTACGTTTAAAGGACCCAAAAGCCCTGCCCTTATTTATATTACTGTTGAGGGAAGCACTACAGTTGCACTTATCAACAACAACAAGCTTAGAGAAAATGATCACCAAGTTGGCAGCTTTACAGAGCCTCTTAGACACTTTGAGCTTGTTGTTTTGTTTTTTATATTTACTGTATGGATTGCTCTCATCAAGCCTTTTCCAACAACTGTTTTCAGGAAATAAACCCAGTGAACCAAATTGGTAACCAAAAAGGACCAGTGTGTAGGATTTTGTGGCGTCTCTCTGATTGTAGTCCCCTCCTCTCGCCCTCCATTTCCAAGTGAGGAGGAGAAACTACAATAGCAGCAAAAATGTGTTTTGCAAAAGTTTAGTTAGTCCATTCTGGGCTACTGTAGAAACATTATGTTTCAACATGGAAAAAGTCCTGCAGCCTCAATACAGTAGATATAAACGACTTATGTAACATAAGAACTAAGAAAACATAAGGTAAAACATAATGATGATTGATGATCTTTATCTCAAAACATAGTTATGCATGTTACATATTTATGTCCTGTAAATAGACCTTTAAATAACCACTTTTTTAATCAGTGGATCGCACAAATTAGCACCAGGAACAGTGTGAGTGTCAGTTTTCTGTGTGAGTGTCATTGTGTCAATAAGTGCACAATGCCTCTAACAAGCTGGAATTAACAGACGTGCTGCTTTAAGCAAAGCTGTTCTTGAAACTTCCAAACAGAGGATTTGTCAAGTGTTGGCACAATTAGACATGAGTTGGGGGTGTTGGGGGTGTTGTTCGCCCAGGGCGCAAATGTAGCCAGAACCGGCGCTGAGTGCCCAGCTGCTTTAGTAAATTACTGAGCTTTAAAATGAAACTATTTATTTGCCACGGTCTTGGTTTGCTCCAAAGAATACATCATGACCTCATTACATGATATAAATACGGTGACGGTTGAGGGAAGAAAAAAATGACACATTTAAGGCATGAAACAAATGTCAGTGTTTCAAAAGGAAAAAAGAGAGACTGAGTTTCTCACTGACAGTGACAACTCTGAGATTTTTATCAATTTAAAAAAAGATAATTAATCTTATCAAACTCATCAACACCCACAAAAACGCCCATTGAAGCAGGAGGGGCAGAACAGTGAAGTGTCTGCCAATCGTTTGTCAGCTTCCGTCTGCTGACTGGAGGAAGGAGAACAGGTGAGGACGTGACGCCTCCAAATAAATGAAACATCTGAGTGATAATTTGTTATCTGGTGAAACGGTGCAGTTCAGATTTATTTAGACAAATGGAGAGATTTTATCTATTAACCTTTATCTCTGTCAAACACAAGGCGGGATGAGTTTTGATTGAACAAAAAAGAGAAAAAATACATTTGTGACAGTGGGTGAATCAGGAATCAGGAGATATTCAAATGTCAGAGGCTGGCACACACACACAAACTTTTTTGTCTATCTCCACACTGTAAAATGCTTGAGGATAACCCTAACCCTGGGCTCTGAGAGATGTCTGGGAAAGGACATGGGACATGAAAGTGTAACAATAAAATATCTGACAAAGAAGAAATTGTCTGTCTGGAGAAGAGGTAAAAAGATAATGGTATTATTGGTACTAACCTCTTATGTTAGCCTTACATAGTGAGAGCGAACAGTCCCACACAACTCTGTTATCTGTCGTGCTTCCAAGGCACTTCACTACAGGGCACTACAGCTCAGTCCCACCAGGCACAGCTGCGACATGTTCTGGCTGCCTGTTTCAGAAGCATCTCAGAAGTGGCTCTCCGCTTTGCTGTATGGAGAATATGCTGCATTTCTATTTAAGACAGACGCTGCAACTAGCCACATCAAACAGCAGAGAGTACATCGAGGGAGAGAGAATTTTCAAAATAAAACACCCTGTGCAAAATGCAGATCCTACAAACAGACAAAATTATACCTATTTAACTATTTGGCATATTTACTTTTGGTAGAAGCACCACAAGTAAATAAACCACTGGTTCTCAAACCGTGGTACACAGAGGCACAGGGGCAATCTGATTGGCCACCCTGTGTGCACCCCCCAATGGTCATTGACTCGTGGTAATGTCAGTCATTGTGTAAAGCTCTTTACCGAAGCTGCATGTTAAAAAGGAAGCAAAGCTGAAACCTTGTGTGACTAGACTATGTTAAGAACTTATGAACACTTTTATTTTGGAAAAAAGACAAAGGAAGTGGCTCCGCTAATGAACTCGTGTAACTTCACTTCAGTCACTGACTTTTTTGCAAAGTGATGCTTCAAGCTGCATCGAGTTAAGGTAAGAACATAACACTACAGGTTCTTTAAGACTGTCACAACAATGTTTTGTCAACTTCTGTTCCATTTGGGCCTAATTTGGTTCAATTTGCATAGAAAAGTGTTCTTAAACACTGCAGGTGTGTTTTACTTTAGTGAGCTCTCCATCTGGATAAACGGAAACATCTCTCCACTATTTCAGTAACGTTAGCATCTGTCATGTGTTTTCAGATCGAGTATCATTGTTGTTGCTGTGGTGTTGGTACAGTACAAATAACATGTGGACACGTTTTCAATGTAGACTACAGTATGAAACGAAGGCAGGGAGATATCTCCGGTTTCTTCACTAGGAAGAAAATTAGCAGGGAGAGTGCAGGTGACCAGCAGGAGGGTGAGAGTCAAACCGAATGCAGCCAGGCAGCTAACACAGACCAAAATGTCCAGGGCCAGACCAGCACTCATGGACCTCCAGGTGAAAATGCAGGTGTTAGGGAAAAGCTTTAAAATGTGTAATGTGGTGTTCTGCAAGATTTTACAGTTATTCAGTGAATGAAGAAATTTAAATACCTCCTTTTAAATCATAGTATATAACTGGCACTATGAACTTAAAATTGTGTATTTGTTAAATATCTGCAATTGATGTTATATATATATATTTTTAAAGCTCACCTACGCTTTATTAAAAATAAAATAAAATCATGTATGTTCATTTAAAAATAGAATTAGAAGTGTTGACTGTGTCAATCAGTACTTTCAGATGCACAGAGGGAGAGGACTGACCCTGGTGATGACCATGCTGAATCAGATGACAGCTGCAGCAGCTCCAGCAGTTGCAGAAGCTCCAGCACCAACAGGAACCTCCCAGTTCATCCTACTCTTGCTACACCCCAAGGTAGAACATTTATTAAAAATGCTATCAGACTATCACCAGCAACATGTGAATTACTCTTTTGTATTACTTGCCTGCTGAAATGCATCCTAGTGTTCTGTGTGTTACCACTTGGTAAGAGTACACCCAGCAGATTTAATTTGGTCAGGAAAAGCAAGATGAAAACAAACAGTGTGTATAATTGTTGTTACCCCCTGTGCCCCCCACCAGAAAATTCTCTGGACCCGCCCCTGGTACCACTGGTACCACTGCTGGTACGTGTGCTCCTTTGAGTGGTATCGGGAGAAATTTCTGAAATGTTTTTTTTTGATGAATTAAATTTCGAAACATTTAATATTGTCAATAATACAAGCATTTGGATGAATAACTATGATAATAATATATAATAATATTTTGTATCAGTATCATCCTGCTCCATAGTCACGTTCATGCATGTAGCACACAGCACACATACATCCACTGATTAGCACCTCCTCATGCTGCAGTGTTTATACCTGGCTTCATCCTCCACTCGCTGTCAGTTCATTGTTGTGACCCTTGCAGTAACTTGCCAACTTCCCAGCTCAGAAAATACTTTTGGACATTGACTATACCTGCCCTGACGTCCACCTTAGGTTTTTCCTCCAGCCTAGCCATGCTCACCAAAGTTTGAGAAACAAATGGACTTTACTTAGATAGCGTCTTCACACACATTCATACGCTGGCATTAGCTGCCATGCCAATGGCTCATCAGTTTGAGGAGCTAACCATTCATGCATACACGATGGGGTTCAGGCCACTTCAACATGCAGACTGGAGGAGCCAGGGATTGAACCGCTCATCATCTAATTAGTGGATGACCTGCTCTACCTCCAAGCCACAGCCTTGGTCAAAATCTCATGGAAGAACGGATCAAAACAGAGCCAAATGACACAGAGTGACTCACAGAGCCATGAGTCAATGTTTGAATCATGTTGAGTTTTGAATAGAATGACTCAGCTTAATCTAGCACAGACCTCTTCATCATAGAGATGACCCTCAAATCAAAGAAAAAGAAAAGACTTCTGCCTCTGCATGTTTTTGAGAACATAATTTACCATTCATTTTTCATTTATTACGATGATGCAGGCTATGCACTCTAACTAAAATTAGTGCTACTGAATATATCAGCGCTACTTAAAATCAAGTCAATACTTCTTTCTTGAAATCATAAACGGTGTTGTATGAGCATCATAAAGGTATAGTTCCCTTCTCTGGGTCTGATATAGTACGTATCCATCCATAGGCAGACAGAAGGCCTGGCCTGGAAGCAGAGCAAAGCAGTGCTGTGGACAGAGCCAGCTGAAATACATTTTAGCCCCATTAAAAAAAATCAAATTCTGTTTCACTGCTGACGTCAACCACTTTACCTTGCCGTCAGACCTGCAGCGTGATGCACAGCTGGGCTTCAACGTAGGAAAAGGGAAATTCAATGATTAAGACGGAGAAGCATCATGGGACAGAGTTGTCTGATGTCTGATCAAAGACACACACACAAAATATTCTGGTATGCACTCTGACATGCACACACAGAGTTTTTGATCTTTAATTCATGTCCTTAGATCATATTGTGTGTTTCAGCTTATATTATCTCTTAATAAATGCTTGTCTATTGATGTTTAATGCTGCCATACTTTACTATGCTGCTCTTCAAATCCTTCAACTGTTGATGTGATAATCTTGGTTATAGTTTTTAATTTAACTATTATTAAGAGGTCTATATTAATTTTAGTGTATTGTTTTGTTGAGACTGAAAATCAATCATTATAATTTTCCTTCTGTACAGGGGGTGCCCCAAGGAACTGTAATATTGATTAAAGTCATTATTTATTGTGTTTAATAATTTTGATAGCCAAAATAAATTGATTGCACCCACACAGTGTGGCACCCCTTTAAACCATTTGAATTCCCAACAATGTGCTTCTAATGGAGCAGACAGTCTGGGGCACTATGCCAGGCCTCCACAGAAAGGACTATAGCTATAGGCGCTATAGCCAAACCAAACATCCCCTAAAGTGTGGACAGGAAACATTGGGCTGAACCATTGCTTCTTCCAGGACATGGACACGATCCAGTGCATACTGCTGCTTGCCTCAATGGGAATAAACTGAGGACTCTGCCAGAGTGATCAGATGTGACCTCTGCTGAACTTCTTTTACACTCGATGAGTCCAAAACAGGAGCTTGTCCAAGAAACAGAGGGTATAATGAAAAGTTACTAACAGCAATCCACACACACTTACATCCATGTAGGGAACCTTGCACAAAATTATACCAAAATATGTCATAATAATTAATATGCCTCAAAGAGGCACCACCTTTAAAGGTCCACTGTTAAAGATTTTGGTGGGGTCTGTTTACAGAATATGGCAGAAATGGAATATAATAAATATAACTGTGTTTTCCGTTCCGTTTTCCGAGTATAATCACCTCAAAATAAGAATCACTGTATCTACAGATGCCATGTTGAACCACCATGTTTCCACTGTAGCCCGGAACAGACAAACTGAAACAAACTACAGGACATGGCATTGTTTTGTGCATTCCATTGGCACTGTAGTTTCTTCTTGAGAGGGTTGTAATCGTCAACTAATGCCACTAAATCCTGCTTGTAATTGTTTTATCTGTTTATTCTGCCTATTTAATCAAAGGGAGTTTGGTGTAATACTTTTCCCAGGCAGCGCAGGGACTCTTTAGTTGAATTCAGACAGCTAATACGTTTATTGTTGTCAACACTACAGAAACATTAGGTAACCGTTAAGTATAATAAGGTTTGATTAAACAATAAAACTATAAACTGGACTGGACTGATAACACACATGCTCTCTACAAGAAGGGCCAGAGTCGTCTTTACCTGCTAAGGAGGCTGAGGTCCTTCTGAGTGTGCAGGGCTCTCCTCAGGACTTTTTACGACTCTGTGGTGGCTTCAACCGTCCTTTATGCTGTGGTCTGCTGGAGAGGGGGCAGCATGGACAGGGACAGGAGCAGACTCAATAGACTTATTAGAAGAACGAGCTCTGTCCTGGACTGTCCTCTGGACTCCATAGAGGAGGTGGATGAGAGGAGGATGTTAGCTAAGCTGACATCCATCATGGACCCCCTACATGACACTGTGGGGGCTCTGAGCAGCTCCTTCAGCAGCAGACTGCTACACCCACGGTGTAAGAAGGAGAGGTTCCGCAGGTCCTTCATCCCTGCTGCTGTAAGGCTCTACAAAACCTGCACCACCTGATAATGTTGTCGTTTCTGTTCCGTTGCTGTTCCATTGCAATTTCTTTTTCCACATTTATACCCTGCAGTTATTATTTATACCATGGTCACTTACTTTGTAATATTATTTATATTATGGTCACTTTCCTTTGCAATATTTCTTACACCATGGTCACTTTACATTGCAATACTTTTATATATCATGCCACTTCCATCCTCAGTACTTGTCTGTTTTGAAGGTTGATTGTTTTTCGTGTTTATTGTGTTTACACGTTTACAGAACAAATCAACACAACCATATTGTACAATTACAATGAATGATAAAATGTATATCAGCACTCATGGAATGACTCTTGTCCTTACTTATCCTTATTATCCTTAATGCTTGATCAAAACTAACAGTTTACTTAGTAAAATAAATGATATACGAGTCATTAAAGATAACAAAAGAGAGGAGAAACACCGGGAGGAAAGAAGACTGTAATACAAAATGATTGATGGGAAAACATCTTGAAATGACGAGGAGACCCTGTCAAAAATCAAATTCCAGGGCAGGTTTGTATATTGAAACAAAATCAATTAACTCCTAGCACATATACAGAGTGACTGTGTTTACATGAGTCACTGTCTCCAGGCAACCAACGAGGCAAGCCGCCGCTAACGAGCTGCAGCAAAGCAGCGAAGAGTCTCTTCAGAGCAACGTGGTGTGTGTGTGTGTGTGTGTGTGTGTGTGTGTGTGTGTGAGAGAGAGAGAGAGAGCTGAGTGTGCGTAGGTGTTTGTTGAATGTTTTGGGTGCGTGGAGGTGGAATTTAAAACATGTAAGAGAATGTGTGCATGCTGTTTTATTTCTACCTTTGAGGATTCATAGAGACTCACAAACTACACATATATGAGGACTTCTGGCTATTTAAAATTTCGTAGGTTATCATAATATCATTTGGAATATACAGTAATTGTATCTTGCACTGTATTTATGTGTAGCATCTCTTGTTGGTTGCCTGGCAACCTAACTGTGGCAATAGTGCTCCACAACAACAACTAAACAACAACAGCTGGGGGCATTGGTAGCATGTCACTTGTCAAGAAATGCTCGAGCACTCTTCTCCTGAAACCACAAACTGTAGTTTTTACATCTGTGTCTGTGCACAACAAACGAGACTCATGTAGTTCTTAGAGGTCTTAATGGGAGCATTTGTGAACTTTGAACTTAGGCAGACTAAGTGCATTGCTTCTCATCTTTATGCTGCATGTGGTAGCACGTAGACTCCAGATTCATATTGATATTCCCATGTCACTCTCTGACAGAATGGAAATAGGCTCCCAAAATATGGCAGTATTCCTGTAAAAACTGTTGTGCGTGTTAGCTTTAAGCATTCAGACGAGGTTGAATGCTGGATGGCAGCAAGAGGCGTGACGAGAAGTCAATGTTCTAGTCTGGATTGAGAAGCGTCATCAGCTGCAGTTACACCGTTCCAATACACAACTCTGGTTTAGACACAATGCTCTGTTTGGGTGATTTCAGCTGACAGTAAAGAGAAAGTAAAGTCTTTCTGATGATGTGGACAAACAATGTCACACTATCCTGGGTAACGTTAGCTGGGGTTAATGGAGTGTAACCCAATAGAGCAGGACAGAGCTGCTAACTTTAGGCTACCCTGCAGGACTAGACTGATCAATTACTCCTTAGCTTTTGTTAAGCTGCTCTAAAATCAAAGGGGCCTGAGTTGGATGAGGGACAGAAAGGTGGGGAGGGTGAGGTGCTTGGGCGTGGGGTGGAGTTGGTGAGGCATCCATCAGGAATATATGGTGTGATCATCTGTGATGATTGGGGGGTCCTGAGGGTCTGTGTGTGTGGAGGTAGTGCTGGCAGTGGCAGCGGGCCAATAGAGTGGGCTAGGGCGATGCCCCTCCACTCACCACATTACCTTGAATAAGACATAAAAGAAATGTAAATAATAGTAAAATAGTAATAATAATTTCAGAAATCAGGAGTGCAGACTTTGTCTCCATCCAGGCTGATGAAACAATGGACATTTTCACTCAGTGTCAGCTAGGACAGCTCAGGATAGGTTGAGCTCCATTCTCCCTGATGACCAGAAGAGCAAGCTCATTTCCCAAACATAGATGGTGCAAGTGTCATGAGAGGAGCCAATCAGAGGGAGCAGCCACTTAGCCAAGAAGTGGACAAGAGGCAAGGAGCCCACCGATGGCACACACATCCTGCAGACAGCAGTGCTTTCCGACTTCCGCAAACAGACGGTCATGTAACCCAGTGATGTGAAAGTTCTACAGAATTTAGATTGTTGCTTTGATTGACAGGTGGGTGCTGTTATGGGTGGCTTGTTTGAGCACCCAGGCGTCCACCTCTCTGCCAAAAATGATCTGCCCAGGGGACTGCAGTTGAAAATTAACCAGAATGGAAGAAGTGGCTCATTTACAGAAATATCCATCAGTGTTCACTGTAAGTTTACACTTGCGTGTGTGTGTGTGTGTGTGTGTGTGTGTATATGTCTGTTTTTGTGTGTCTGGGTCTCATGCTTTGATATGAACTGGTGCAAATTGCTTCAGTCCATCCCTGAAATTATTAAACAACACACACACACACACACACACACACACACACACACACACACAGCCGCTTCCCATGATGCCCTGCAGGGTGCCATCTCTGAACAGAAAATGAGCAGGCGGTCAGAGCAGTGGGGAGCAGACAGGAAGCGCTGGGAGTGAAGGGTCGATGCAGTCGCTTTTGGCCATCAGATCTGAATTTCAACACGCAGGAGAAGTTTCAGAGTTTAACGCTTTAATGAGATGAATGCTTAAAGCTTTGAATGTAACCTAGAAAACAAACTTACTAATTACTACTAATCTGTTTTGGAGGAAATGTAATGCAGTAACTTTTTTTTTACATTCCAGGACGTGTTATGTCTTTTACCAAACAGAAATTAATTGGATGAGACGGTTTGTCTGACTGATCTAAAAGACACAGAAAACAGAGCTGTTTGTTCTATTCAGTCAAGATCCAAGGCCACAGTTACCTTGGCATATTGTTCATATAAATCTAGTATTGGAGAATAAAAAAGGTGTAAAAGAGTTCCCTGAACCTACATGCTAATGAGGATAGACCTCACTTGCCAACAATGCCACTTTACATTTCACTAACAAGGGCCACGCCAATATAGATTTAAGTTTCAGGTTTATTGCAAGTGATGGAAAAGGATGCAGCGAGATGATGTCCTGTGGGAGATGAGAAGGAGCGAGGGTCAAGGGATTCCACTAAACGCAGGCGTGCAGCGCTGCTTGTATGCCACGGTCGCCACAGTGACACGTGGCTGTTCTAGTCAATGCAACAAACCCCACTTGCTCCACTGTGGCCCGATCAGCGTGAAATAAGCAGCTGTTCTATTTTTGATGGACACCGTGAGCAGCCTGCGTCAATTTACACAGAGCACCTCCAGCTGACAGGAAGCCAGACACAGAAACAACATAGAGATCTATTTGTAGGACTTTCAAAATAAAATACCCTGTGTAACCTGCTGGTTGTAAAAACAGACAAAAGCGAAACTACTACGTAGCATATTTACACATGTAGAAGCATATTTAGAAGCACATAAATCAGGAAAATGACCAAATCTGAGCAAGTAAACAAAGCCTGGCTGCTAAAAGCTTCTGAACCGCTCCCGGTGGGGTTTGAAGTTGTGTGTGGACCAAAACAGCATTGCATCCGCGACGTGACAGAGATGTGTGGATTTTCGGGGTAAGTGTTATGGTGTCATCTGAGAGCATGACCAAGTGAGATGAAGCGAAGGGTATAGTGTTAGGAAGTTTGAGGCATTTAACTGACTCGTATCACTTACTCTCAGACGGTAAATTGAACTAATGCTGTAGTCCTCTTGTGGCCGATGACGTGACAAATGAACGATCCGGTTCTGTATGAACAAACTGTTTGTGCTTGCTGCTATCACACAGCCTGAGCGGCCATGCAGCTGCCTCGTGGCGAGAGAATGTACTGCATCAAAATGAACAAATCACTCACTGAGCCTATTCCTGAGTCATATAAAAGATGAGTCCATATTGAACGATACGTTCACGACTGACACACCACTAGAAGGGTAGAAATGGCAAATGTCAGAAGTGGCAGGGTTGAAGTGTGGTCCTGCTCCTGACCTTCAAAAATAGTTGAAGTAGAAGATTGTAATTATTTTATGGAAATCCATTCAGTAGTTGTTGAGTAATTTCAGTTTGGAGACTGACTGTGAAACTGAGAAATTGCCCTCCATAGAGCAATGCTGCCAGTGTGGCTCAGAATATAGAATATTGCCAGCCCAGTCCCTATAGATATTTACTTTTAATGAACCCTAATCTGATGTGAGGAGTCTACTCCTGCTTGGGTTTTTTTCTCCTGCACAGTCTAAAGCAAAGGAATCGGATCCCACTACAAAATCCTGCTACAATAGCTGTCAGCATCAACAGCACTGCTAACAAACAGCATATAACATCCACGGAATGATAGGCATACCATGGCATCTTATAAGACTCAGTGCATAAATGTGAAGCTCCTTTGTGCCTCATAACAAACTCAATATATTTTTTTTAATTCTCAGAAAAATTATTTTAGTGAAAATTGTCAATTATTAATTGGTGGACCCCCTGCAGTCCCTCTGCGGACCCCCAAGGTGTCACAAACCCCTGTTTGAAGACCCCTGTTCTACAGCATAGCAACTGTTTGTAGTTAAATTGTTTTAATTATTTATTTTTACAATAACAATGTACCAAATGACAATGTGACAATGTGTGAAAGGGCTTTCTGGCAGATGAACCTACACAGAATTATCACCTGATTCTGCAGCTCTACTCGAGCTTTACAGAGCTTAGTACACCACAGTGAATTTCAGTGTATTGTTTGAGAGAAAACAGCTCTGTAAATCCACCATACATGACCTTATCAGCACCAAACTGCAGACAGAAACAATTAGAAACAAGCTGCTCCATATGGAGTATTTAGAATCTAAAGAGACCAGTGTGTCTCAGGTGATGGAGGCTAAAACAGACCTAAAAGTGAATATTGGGCCTACATTGACGATGATATTGCTGTGTGTCTACTGGATATGTAATTAAGCAACCGTTTGCTAACCCCAATATAAACTTAACAATAGATGATTTTGTTAACATACGAGAAATATGCTCTCAGTTTTGTGGAAATAACTTTGTCCGGGCCTGCTACTGTCCTAAGGGCGGAGCTTCCTCAGCTGTCCTCTGACCTGGTCTGTGGTGATGAGAGGTAGGAGTTGTGTTGAGGTGGGCAGGGGGGATGGGGGGACATGAGCTGGTTGAACCTGTTAAAGAAGTTATTCAGCTCGTTCGCCCTCTCCATTGCCCCGCCTGTGGCTCTGGTCTCCTTGTTGTGACCTGTGATGGTCCTCACACCTTCCCAGATCTCCTGCATGCTGTTCTCCCTCAGCTTCTGCTCCACCTTTCTCCTGTAGCTGTCCTTGGCTTCCCTCACACAGTGTTTCATCTCCTGCTGTGCTGCCTTTATGGCCTAATGTTAGGATTTTTAAATCGAGTGAAAAAAAAGTTATTTTCTTTTTAAAAAAGCCTGTCTTTGTAGAATTGTAGGAAAATAACCCTGACAGGGATGAGTCCTATGCTTGCAAGACAGGCCCAAAAGCCAGCCCACATAACTAAAAAATAACAAAAAATCATTTGGTTAATAACCAAAGGAGTTTTGTTATATGAACAGTTCAAATTGTTTCAACAAAAGGAGGTGAGGCTCTTGTGCTGTTCTTTTAAACAGCACAAGAGCTGTTTAAAAGAACAAACAAATATAACAAAAAGAGAACTCTAAACAGAACCTATACTATTCTTGAGCAAGTTAAACCAAACAAGAAACCAAACTGACCTCACTGTCTAAACTACTTTTATCCATAACAAAAAACATCAGGAACAGCACCCCTAACCTAGTGTATCTAACAAAAGTCAACTTTGTGCAATCAGTGCAGTTCACAAAACTAACCCAGTCCCAACAATACTCCCCACCAACCTCCACAATTTCCAAACAAGATTCAGGTACGATCAGATGAGGCGAGCTCAGAGTACACAATGAACACAAGCCACCTCGATGGTGCAGCACTTCTGGTTTAAGTAGTCTTCACATGGCTCATGGAGCCCTCCGATTCACAGTGCGTGGAAAGAGGCTCCACCACTCCCGGCCCTGCACATCCCTGTGCAGTGCCTCCGGCGTACCCCCACCTTTCTGGTGCTGGACCAATCAGGTACTGGTAGCCACCTCAGTCCTACATAATGGGATAGGACACAGAACACACATACATATACATACATGCTGTAACATCAGGCTTCTTACAGCAAGAGCTTTGTTTTCAGGCTCCACATATGCTGTGAACAAGAGGGTATAAGCTCCATAAGGATGTGCTGCACTGTTTCAAACGTATACCTGAGATGTCTTGGGAACTCAAAGGCAGTGGGAAGGTCTGAAATGTCTTCGAGCACAATAGTCTCCTCCAACACCACAGCAATGCTGTTAACAGTTTGAAGCGAGGCTGATGCATCATCATCCATGAACACGGAGAGCACTCCCATTTGGACCCCTTTTGTTTGTCTGTCTTCTGGATCAGTGTCCTGTTAAAAGCCGAAATTCTGCCAAATTTAATATAAACACTGTTAATGATAACACTTTAATTAAACACCCATGTCAGGGTGTAATTTTAAATTTGTGTATGTGTAAAAGGATATTATTCTGTATGTATGCATACAAGTCTGTCCCTGCTGGAAGTGATGGAGGGAGAGAGAGAGAGATTTTTTACCTTCTGATCAAAAAGCGAACATTTTTTTATTTCATGTTGAAATACATTTTGAACCTTGACGAAGATGAAAGCATCAAATAAGCACAACACTCCCATTTGCTCATGCTGCATTATAATTTAGTTAGAGATTACAATTCATACAACAACAATACATACAGGAATAAATAAATCAAATAAATATGAAATGTCAAAGCAAAGTCAATTTGACATTCAACTCAGAATATAAAATATATAATAACAAGAATATAATAACAAGTTATTGGCTGCAATCTTCTGGATTAAAAGTCGGTTTTTGGTGTCAACCGTCTACCGTTTAGCACACGCCATGGCACACTGACTCACAGTTTGACGTCTTTTCTCTCTCTCGTCTCCTCACTCCTTTATATTTTTCTCTCTCTCGTCTCCTCACTCCTTTATATTTTTCTCTCTCTCGCCTCCTCACTCCTTTATATTTTTCTCTCTCTCGTCTCCTCACTCCTTTATATTTTTCTCTCTCTCGTCTCCTCACTCCTTTATATTTTTCTCTCTCTCGTCTCCTCACTCCTTTATATTTTTCTCTCTCTCGTCTCCTCACTCCTTTATATTTTTCTCTCTCTCGTCTCCTCACTCCTTTATATTTTTCTCTCTCTCGTCTCCTCACTCCTTTATATTTTTCTCTCTCTCGTCTCCTCACTCCTTTATATTTTTCTCTCTCTCGTCTCCTCACTCCTTTATATTTTTCTCTCTCTCGTCTCCTCACTCCTTTATATTTTTCTCTCTCTCGTCTCCTCACTCCTTTATATTTTTCTCTCTCTCGTCTCCTCACTCCTTTATATTTTTCTCTCTCTCGTCTCCTCACTCCTTTATATTTTTCTCTCTCTCGTCTCCTCACTCCTTTATATTTTTCTCTCTCTCGTCTCCTCACTCCTTTATATTTTTCTCTCTCTCGTCTCCTCACTCCTTTATATTTTTTTCTCTCTCGTCTCCTCACTCCTTTATATTTTTCTCTCTCTCGTCTCCTCACTCCTTTATATTTTTCTCTCTGTCACTCACTGCTGCTCTATTCAGTGAAGACCCGCCCTACCCTGCCTGTGGTTGGCTGACATTCTTGCCCTCACCTTGACCAGTCTCAGTCATCCTCATGCCTAAACCTAACCAACTCGAACCCACGAAGGCAACGAGTACCGGCCAATAAGTACTTTCGCTCAGAGTAGCGGTGTAGAAACTGTCATAAAAAAAGAGTTGCCAGTCAGATTAATAAAACTCAAATGGTATGTCATTTCCCTGGGTCAGAATAGGACAGAGTGTTGGTCCAGACCTGGACCCAGTCCGCCTATTAGTGACCTGTGCTATATATGGTTTGCTCCAAGCAGCAAGAAAGGATTACACATGTCCCAAAGCCCCCATGAAGTCAAAATTGATGTTCAAGTTTTTTTATCACATATTTCTGTCACTGTATATCACCTATAGTCCAGTATCTTGATACACAAAGAGTTGTTGATGACTCATCCTACACTTAGGGACAGCAAACCAACACACGTCTTCTCAAGTTTTGTTAATGTGTGTGTTTAGTTACTAATGTTTTGTACACTGAGGTTTATTGCCGTCAAGATCATTTCTATGGTTACCTTGAGGCTCTCTTATACACAGCTAAGTCGTCACAAGGTTTTTGCATGCAAACTAACTCACGCCGATATCCTGCACACATCAAACACACACACCTTTTTTTGGCCTTAACACAGACACACAGTCGGAGGGGAAACTAAACCTTCATGCATGTTTTTTTGTCTCTGAGTGTACACACATTCCTTCTGCACACCATCACACAGACACACTCTTTCAGACATGCACACGTCTTTTGTTCTTTAGGTTAGTACATGGACTTTGATTTCATATTATGTGTTTTGCTATATTATATTGTTAATCACTGGTTGTGTATATACATGCTAGTCTGTTTATTGCTGAGAGAGCCAACTTCTATGCTGAACTTCAGCTCCTTCAGCTTACCAGCTATGTTAACTTTGGTTGTGGTCATTAGTTTAATTATTAATCAGACTTCCAAATTAATAGTTTTGTGTAACAGGCTAATGACTGAAATCTATCAATTAACTGGCTTTACTTTCCATTCTTTAAGGGTGGTGTCTATCAGAGCGGAACACAGAAGGATTCGAGATGCAGACTTGGATACAAGAGGTTCAAAAAGTTTACTAGACAAGTATATGGTAGTACGTAGTATGGTAGTACAATAAATGTCTAGGTAAAGGTACAAAATTGTTGGGCAAGAATCGTGGTCAAAAACAGGCACAATCAATAATTAGGTCAATCAAAAACTAGAAATACAAGCCAAAGTAACGCTGGATCGCTGCACTAGACAAGGTGAACTGGCGACAAACAAAGGGAGCACAGAGATTAAAACACAGTCAGGCACAGGTGAAACACATTGAGGGAGGCAGGCAAAAAGACAAGACAGGTGAGACATAAGGTGAACTAAAAACATGATTTATCAAGACATCAACATCAACTCTGATATATAGTTATTTATTATTATATATACTCACAGAAAAAAGCCAATGTGGGGCCACTTAACATCTTTAAATTGGATTTGAAGATCTTCTCAAAGGTGCAGTGTATGTTGGATTTAAGGGGCTCGATTTGCAGAATATGGCAGAAATGTAAAATAATATTCATAATTATGGTTTCATTTGTGTATAATGATCTGAAAATAATAACATACATACATACAACATAACAAAATAATACTATAATAATAATATTTCTTCTTTCTTTCTTTCTTTCTTTCTTTCTTTCTTTCTTTCTTTCTTTCATAATTTGGTTGCAAAGTCATTGCTGATGGGGATTAGGGGGCTGCGCAAGGTCATTATGTTAATTTTAAGTGAGAGGAGTGGTTCCTGCAGCTGTCTCCAGTGTTTTCTCCACCTTTCAGCTCTACATTGCATTCCCCTCGTAATAATAGTCCTGTGCAGTAGTAGTGCACTAGTAGTATAGTATTGTAATAACGCAACACAGTGAAGATGCAGAGTTTTTTAGAGACCAGATCTAACCCAGATCTATCTGACTCCAGTCTATAGTCCTTCATACACTTAAACCACAAAAGTCAGAGTCATATTAGGCTTCATACCATGGCTTGATGTTGTCTTCTTCAATAAGAAGAAAAAAGAAAGGGAAAAAGAAAAGATCTTCAGGGCAAGAGCCCGAATGACAAGCATCTGGTGCCCTCTTCCACAGAGTCCGCCATCTTAAACTGCCAAAGAACGGATGAATCAAACACTGGCTCTAGAGAGAGCCTCTGTAGATTCTTCTTCAATGTTTAGTCAAAGAGTTTCAGTTGGTTACAATCTGCAGTCTCACCACTAGATGCCACTACATCATACACACTGCATTGTCCTTTAAAACGACCTAATCAACAATAGCCACCTATTGTGCAAAATGATTCTTACTGAGGATTATCACCAGGGACAGAGTTTAGAAACAGGAAGATATGGTACCAAGTTGAATTATGGGAAATGTAGGATTGATCAAATGTAGGTTTGATAGGGTCAGTTTTATGGAACTATGCATGCTTTTAACTTTTGTGTTATTATTTTGAATGTCTTTAAGTGGCTTTGGTATTTTTTTTGCATGCTGTGTGTATTTTCCAATTGTCCCTGAACACACCCCAGACTGATTTGGACGAGCTTCAGGTGTGTAGGAGCACCTCCATGTTTTAAAAAGAGAGGCAGCAACCAACCCGAGTTTAACCTACAGTAGTAGCAACTTAAAAGTTCCCGTTCAAGCTGAACGCCAGCTGAATGGCAGCCGTCTTCCAGCTGATTTCCAGCCGGCTGCCTGTAAAGTCCCGTGAAAGGAGAGACACCCCTCCTTCTCCTGGGCGTGTCTATTTTTTACTGTAACTCCACCCATTCATGTAATTACAGGGTGGTGGTGTTGTTGGCGACATTTTAACTTGATTTATTGGTAGTACATTTTAACCCAGATTAATGTAGCCACAAGGGGGCAAATGTAGCCACATAGGGGCACAAGCCAGTGTCTTATTGTGCCGGTCCCAAGCCCGGATAAATACAGAGGGTTGTGTCAGGAAGGGCATCCGACTTAAACTTGCCAAATGAAACATGCGAATCGAATCTATGACTTCCATACCGGATCAGTCGAGGCCCGGGTTAACAACGACCACCATCGGTGCTGTTCACCTACAGGGTGCCGGTGGAAATTGGACTACTGTTGGTCGAAGAAGGAGAGGAGGAAGGCATGTTCATAGGAAGAGGGAGAAGAGGAAAGCCAAGAATCTAGGACTTAGAGTAGGGACTTTGAATGTTGGAACTATGACAGGAAAAGGTAGAGAGTTGGTTGACATGATGCAGAGGAGGAAAGTAGACATACGGTGTGTCCAGGAGACCAGGTGGAAAGGTAGCAAGGCTAGAAGCTTAGGAGCAGGGTTCAAGTTATTCTATCATGGTGTAGATAGGAAGAGAAATGGAGTAGGAGTCATCTTGAAGGAGGAGTTTGTTAGGAGTGTCCTGGAGGTAAAAAAAAGTGTCAGATAGAGTGATGAGTCTGAAGCTAGAAATCAAAGGTGTGATGTTCAATGTTGTTAGTAGGTATGCTCCACAGGTAGGATGTGAGCTGGAGGAGAAGGAGAAATTCTGGTTGGACCTTGATGAAGTGATGCAGAGCATCCCTAGAAGTGAGAGAGTTGTCATCGGTGCAGACTTTAATGGACATGTTGGTGCAGGAAACAGAGATGATGAGGAGGTGATGGGCAGGTTTGGTATCCAGGAGAGGAACGCAGAAGGACAGATGGTGGTTGATTTTGCAAAAAGGATGGAAATGGCTGTAGTGAATACTGTCATTCAGAAGAGGCAGGAACATAGGGTGACCTATAAGAGTGGAGGTAGGAGCACACAGGTAGACTACATCTTGTTTAGACGGTGTAATCTGAAGGAGATCTGTGACTGCAAAGTAGTGGTAGGTGAAAGTGTAGCCAGACAGCATAGGATGGTGGTGTGTAGGATAACGCTGGTGGTGAGGAAGATGAAGAGGGCAAAGGCAGAGCAGAGGACGAAATGGTGGAAGCTGAAAAAGGAAGAGTGTTGCATGACTTTTTAGGAAGGAGTTGAGACAGGCTCTGGGTGGTCAGGAGGTGCTTCCAAACGACTGGACTACAGCTAATGTGATCAGGGAGACAGGTAGGAGTGTACTTGGTGTGTCATCTGGAAGGAAAGTAGATAAGGAGACTTGGTGGTGGAATGAGGAGGTGAAGGAGTGTGTACGGAGAAAGAGGTTAGCTAAGAAGAAGTGGGACACAGAGGACTGAAGAGAGTAGACAGGAGTACAGGGAGATGCAGCATAAGGTGAGAGTTGAAGTGGCAAAGGCCAAACAAGGAGCTTACGATGACTTGTATGCTAGGTTGGACAGTAAGGAGGGAGAGACTGATCTATACAGGTTGGCAAGGCAGAGAGACAGAGATGGGAAGGACGTGCAGCACTCTAGGATGATTAAGGATAGGGATGGAAGTGTACTGACAGGTGCCAGTAGTGTTATGGGAAGATGGAAAGAGTACTTTGAAGAGTTGATGAATGAGGAAAATGAGAGAGAACGAAGAGCAGAAGAGGTGACTGTTGTGGACCAGGAAGTAGCAAAGATTAGTGAGGATGAAGTGAGGAGGGCATTGAAGAGGATGAAGAGTGGAAAGGCACTCGGCCCTGATGATATACCTGTGGAGGTATGGAAGTGTCTAGGAGAGATGGCAGTACATTTTTTGACTGGGTTGTTCAACAGGATCTTAGATAGTGAGAAGATGCTAGAGGAATGGAGGATAAGTGTGATGGTGCCCATTTTTAAGAACAAGGGAGTTGTGGCAACTACAGAGGAATAAAGCTGATGAGCCATACAATGAAGTTATGGGAAAGAGTAGTTGAAGCTAGACTAAGGGCAGAAGTGAGCATTTGTGAGCAGCAGTATGGTTTCATGCCAAAAAAGACTACTACAGATGCAGTATTTGCTTTGAGGATGTTGACAGAGAAGTACAGAGAAGGTCAGAGGGAGCTGCACTGTGTCTTTGTAGATCTGGAGAAAGCTTGTGACAGGGTGCCCAGAGAGGAACTGTGGTATTGTATGAGGAAGTCTGGACTAACAGAGAAGTATGTTAGAGCGGTGCAGGACACGTGTGAGGGCTGTAAGACAGTGGTGAGGTGTGCTGTAGGTGTGACAGAGGAGTTCAAGGTGGAGGTGGGACTGCATCAGGGATCAGCTCTGAGCCCCTTCTTGTTCGCTATGGTGATGGACAGGCTGACAGACGAGGTTAGACAGGAATCTCCATGGACTATGATGTTTGCAGATGACATTGTGATCTGTAGTGAGAGCAGGGAACAGGTAGAGGAGAAGCTAGAGAGGTGGAGGTTCGCCCTGGAAAGGAGAGGAATGAAGGTTCTCCGCAGCAAGACGGAGTACATGTGTGTGAATGAGAGGGACGCAAGTGGAAGAGTGAGGTTACAGGGAGAAGAAATAAAGAAGGTGGAGGATTTTAAGTATTTAGGGACAACAGTCCAGAGCAATGGAGAGTGTGGAAAAGAGGTGAAGAAGCGTGCGCAGGCAGGTTGGAACGGGTGGAGAAAAGTGTCAGGTGTGATGTGTGATAGAAGAGTTTCAGCTAAAATGAAAGGAAAGGTGAGACCAGCGATGCTGTTAGGGCTAGAGACACTGAGGAAAAGACAGGAGGCAGAGCTGGAGGTAGCAGAGATGAAGATGCTGAGGTTCTCTTTGGGAGGGACCAAGATGGATAGGATCAGGAATGAGTACATCAGAGGGACAGCACATGTTAGAGGTTTTGGAGATAAAGTCAGAGAGGCCAGACTGAGATGGTTCGGACATGTCCAGAGGAGAGATAGTGAATATATTTGTAGAAGGATTCTGAGTTTTGAACTGCCAGACAGGAGGCCTAGAGGAAGACCAAAGAGGAGGTTTATGGATGCAGTGAAAGAGGACATGAAGGTAGCTGGTGTGAGAGAAGAGGATGCAGAAGACAGGGTTAGATGGAGGCAACTGATTCACTGTGGCAACCCATGAAGGGAAAAGCCGAAAGGAGAAGAAGACATTTTAACCCAGATTATTTATTCATAGTCTTAAATTCATTTAGCCAGCCATGGCACATCTGTCCTATACTATGGACTAAAGTCCAGGACTTCTCTGCCTCTGCTGCCTCAGTTTGATCCATTTTTTCCATTTCCATTCCATAACCTGTCCTCTCAGTGTGATGGAAGTGCTCTTTAAATAAATCAAACAAATAAGAGACAGATGAAGTGTTTCATCACTACTTTTCTGTATTGTACTGTAAGTTTCTGTACTTTTTGTATGTGTGTGTAATTATGCAGTGTGTGTACTTGCGTGACTGTGTTCAGCTCCCCTCTCTCAAAAGGATGATTCATCACTTTCGGTGTCAGACTGACAGCAGCAGGCTGCAGTCCCCAGATCAATAATGGAATCATTTAATTTACATCCTGCTTTAAAGCCATGTTGCTGAATGTCAGACAAGGTAAAGTTACAAAAAGAAAAGTTTGAAAAAAGTTTAAAAAGTTGGAGGAAAACAAGAATCAAGGCCATGTAAGCTTGTTTCTTAGGTTTCCTCCAGATTGTCTGACATACCTTTGTTTTTTGATCCTTTAGCCAACCTCCAACAACTGACCTGAAGAGCTTACAGTATAAAGAACTGCTTGTGTCCCCAAGACCCTGCAGTGTCCATTAGAGCCACAATATGAAAGTGTTGGACAGAACAAACAACATTCTGATGATTTAGCTATTCTTAGAGCCTCGCCAGCCATGGGAGAGATGCCAAGATCGAAAACTCGCTAATGGTGTGTCACTCTTCGTTCAGTGGCAGAGTGCAACAGCGAGCTGCGACCTCCACAACCTTCATTGTATCCATTGTAGACCCATGAGCCTTACATGTGTTGATGGTTGACCTTTTTTAGTTTGTGCAATATGTCACCATAGCAATCAGAGAAACCACACTTGTGAAAACAATGCAGGAACTAATTGTATTGATATCCGAGTTCCCTGAATAAATGAAACACATCTCAAACCCCTGTAAACAACATTTAAGAAGCAATCAGTCAGTAAGTTTGATTATCCAGTCTGGACCAACAAACAATGTTTTTAATGTTCATTAGCTTAATTTGCTATAATCTTCCCATATTGCTCATGTTTCCGTGTACTCAGAGATACACGATGAAATAAGTGTAGGTGAGCACAGGCTGTACGATATGAGCCTATAAGTTGGTAGCAGGATATAACCGCTAACCTGTTGCCCAATCGAAATACAAAACACTGTTTACAGCAGCTTAATTGAAGGCAGCCGTGACCTATAAATGGTCATACTCTTGTCTGAGCTAGCAGGGATAGCATTAGCTTTATACAGTATGGCATTATACAGACATGTATGTAGTCAAACGGACAGCTGGAATGATAACATGTTGAACTATCCTTTATGTTAATTTTTTATAGTTTGACACATTCATTTACCAAAAGCAGTGTCCACTGTCAATAGTAATAATAGCAACATACCAGTGGTCATTTAACATTTGTAAGAAGCGTCTGTCAATGAAACAGCAGTGATGCATTTATTCCAGTTGCACTCATTTGGCCCACATAAGAACAATCTATAGTTGTCAGTCAAAAGAGTGATTTTTCTATTGTACTGTCTGGCACATCACCATATCTAATGTAGTACTTCGCTGACTGAAGACAGTGTGCTTCAAAATTCTGACACTGCCACACATTTCTGACTTAAGTCTCACAATGTGGCCACTGTTACAAGTTACATTTATAAAGTAACCCACAACATTAAATGATGGAGAATACCAATGTGAAGTGAAGCCAACGTGGAAGTGCCAAAAACTGTGGTTCCTAAAACGTCCACTTGAGGCTGGCTGCAGAACAAGTCAGTCTCAATAAGACCGATGTTGAAATGTCCAACTTCACAGCAGAAATAAACATGTTTACAGCCTGGTACAAAAAACAGTTTTGGTCTCTATAGCTAATTTCCCTGTTCATGACAACTATACTGAGGGTGATTTTTTTTATAGAACTCACTTGTTCAAATGATATCAAGGCTTAAAGTTATGCAGAATTAAGTCTGGTCCACTTTTATTGACAGGTTGATGCCATTACTTGTGGCTTGTTTGAGTAACCAGGCTTCATCTGGCCCACCTATGCTCCACGTCTTTGGCATTTTTAGTTTGGCATGGCTCTGCTGCTTCTGTTGTTAAGCTCAATGTGAGTCCAGAGCCACCACACTGAGATTAACAACGACTCTTCAGAAATCTGTGGGTAATGTCACAGAGACCAAGTCCATGTTTGATACAGTCTATCGTTAATCTACATTAATTGAAGTTTAATAAACTGAAGCTAACCCCCAGAAAAATGTAGCAAGCTAAGCTGTAGCAACATCACAATACTAGCTAACCCTAACCTTGACTACATCATTTTTAAAAATTTTTATTATTATTTCTTTTTTTACATTGAATGAACTTTATTTTGAGTCAGTGCTATGTGAGATTGACAGGCGGCAAATGTCAAATGCATCAGTGCCAAAACCACATTAAAATAAACTGCTCCACTTAATAATAAAAAGCTAGACTTGGACAAAGGGTTAACTGAAAACTCAATAACTCAACTTTGACAAATCCCTCAAGATCAGTTCCATCCTCATCCTCTTCCATCTTTCCATCAAGTAATTTCAAGCTCATGTGTCTGTTTCCCCCTGCAGTGGTGCTTCTCTGACCCTACAGATTTTAAACTTCTGACAGTTCCCACAAAATGCCAAGTTTTTCTTGGCTTCATCTCAAATCTACACAAGTTTAGCTACATGTACAAGTTTGATCTTTTCTCATACTGGTGTGAACCTTTTAGATCTGATGAACACTAATCTACCTGCCAACTTCCTGCAACACAGTCCATGCTCCAATATAAGTAACTCCTCCAATGTATCCATTTTCCAAACCCAACCATAACTCCATCTACTGCCCCTCCCAAAATTACAATGCTACACAGGAGTGGTTACCTCTTGCTGGAGGTCTACTTAATTGGTCTTCTTAATGATAATCCTTGAACATGGTTTTAATATTTCCTGACTCTGTGAAACATGGTTAACCATAGATAACACTTTGCCTCTGCTGCACTAATCCATGACTCCAGTTATTCTTTTCATCACAGACCTAACATTTACTTGTCATCATTTGAGGTGCTTTTAACATCCTCTCTGCCCTCACCTAACACAACCTTCCCTTCTTTCTGCATTGCTGTCCTAAATCGTCCACCTAAGGCCAATTCCAATTTGTGAACGAAATTTCAGACTTTGTGTCAATTCTTGTGACCTGTATAGACAGTATCATCATAATTGGCAATTTCAATATTCATTCTAACAACTCATCCAATAAGCCTTCACAAAAATCAGGACAACACATTTGGTTTTCCTCAGGCTGTCTCTGAGCCCACACACCACAGCGGGCACACCATCAATTTACTTTTAGTCATTCTGTCGCTGATCTGTCAGTCTCCTCCTCCGCTCCATCATTATCTGATCACTATCATTCAATTTAATGTTCATATATGCCTCCCCAATCCTCAAAATTGCTGCAATCCCAAAGAGAGATGCATTAGTAATACTTCAGGCAGAACTGCCTTAGAGTCATTCATTTCTGATGCCCTCACAAAAAAAACTGGCACTCTGGATAATTTAACAAATAAACTTAATAGCAAACTCGCTAGGTGCCCTCGACTCTGTAGCCCCTCTTCATGTTAGATAATGTTCCTCATTCAATTAGTGATTCTGCTGTGGCTCTCAAACTATTATGCCGACTCCCCGGCTACAGGAGAAGAATTTCTCTTGTCTCTTGCTCGTGAAAGTTCACTGGCATAATGGTGGATTACAAAACTTTTACCTGGGTATCAGCCTGTCCAAAGAGGAACCCCTGGACAGGAGGTAACCAGACACGTGATACGGGACATGAATGGACCAGGAGACACCAGACGAGCGTCTAGGTAACTGACCAGTGCTGCTATTATATCCAGCTAGTTTGTTAATTTATGATATTATGGCCCACAAGATTCAAACAAATGCTAGCTGGCAACATCAGCATGGCAACATTTATAGACTGGGATAACATGAGACCTATTCATAATGCATGATGCTCATGACTTTGTTCTTACTTCCCTTTTTAATTGATTTAATTTTTTTTAACAGGATTAGATGAATCATGAAGTAAAGTCAAAAGCACCCAGTCACAGACATCAGGAAGGAGAAGAGGGCTGATCATTTTAATCAATTGAAGAGAGATTTTCACATCCACTTCTGTGTTATAAATGGGTATGCATCTAATGACGAAAATGGAGACTTTATTAAGATTTTTAGCCTTAGATAAGAGTGAGGTACTCCACAATCTGAGGATAAGCTTCCAGTTGCTACCATCCCCTGTACCAAAATAAGCACTGAAGGGCTACTTCATTGAAATTGGGTCTGATCGATGTGCGGAGATGTCAGAGATTATACATTCTACTCTGATAGACATTCGTCTTATTCTGAGATGGATTACTTTTTCACCCCTTGGTCTGAAGGTCACACAATGGTGAAATTTTCCAAATATAAACCTCAGATCATGCTTCACTGACTCTCATATGGGATTTAGGCCACAATACTACTTCTAAGAGACTGAGACTTAATGCATCACTTCTCAACGATTAAGCTTTTGTAGAGTTTGTAAAAGCTGAGCTCCAACTTTATGTGGATGTCAACACACATCCAGACATGTCTCTGGTGATAGTGTGGGACTGTGAAAAGGCTTTTCTCAAGACATTATTTCTCACACTGACACAAAAAGAAGAGAGACAACCAAATTAGGTTAGAGTTGGAAGATAAAATAAAGCTATTAGAAAAGCAGCGTAAAGCACAGCCTAGATAAAGCCTAGCAGCTGTTATTTACACCTTTGTGGGAAGCATTTAGGGCAATAGATTCTGTGCTGTCTGATCGAGTGACAGCAGAGGTTTCCGAAACAAAGATATTATGATCATGGCTCAAAGGCAAGTAACCAACTAGTTTTCCAGTTGAGAGCAACAAGTGTCTACTGTAATCCAAATGCAAAGTCACTAAAACAACAATTAATACAACAGGCTACTATATGCTCTAATGAAGATAAAATTAATGGTGGTAGATGGTTTTATAAACAAAATCAAATAAAAAATAAAAATCAGTGTTCAGTATGCTTTGGAAAATGAGACCATCACCACCTCAAGGAGGGATAGAATCATTGTAGTTATGCCAAAGGTCCAAGGTCTAAAGATCACTTTACAAACCATCGCAACACAGCTCACATAAACCAATGTACAACCAATATACATCTCTTCATGCTCTTCTCAGCTTATCTGTTCTTCATGTGTATCTTCATCTGTGGTACTGAGGTTGTGGGGACAGTCGGATGCACTGGAGAATGCAGTCTTGAAAGAAAATGGTATTTCTCATGGATTACAGGTAATGTATTAACAATTTGACAAATAATTCAATTCAATTTTATTTATGTAGTGCCAAATCACAACATTTATCTCATGACACTTTCCATACAAAGCAGGGCTAGACCCAACAATTCCCAATCTCCCAGCAGGTGTGGACGTGTTGTAAATGTGAAGGCAAACTGGCGACCTGTACAGGGTGTACCCCGCCCCTTGCTCAATGTCAGTTGTTACATAAAATTAATAAACTATAAAGTTAATAAACTATTGTATTTCTAATCTTGTATTGGATTATGTGCTATTGCTTACTCTAATTCCTTTTATTATAGCTAGGTTGAAATTCTAGAAGCCTGTTTTTATGGGAATGTGTTGAAAGGTCTTTCTGCCTGCACTGGTTAGGTGGACCACTTCCTACAGGAGCTTGCAATCAGGGATAGTTGTTAAGGTAATGTAGTGCCACCTGTAAATGTCAGCACTCCAACTGGTGATTTTGGTTTGACATTTTTGCTGCTTTCAGCACTAACAACATTCTACTCACCACTGACGCAATTACCATTCACACCTCATGCTTTTTTTTTTTTTTTGTAAATAGTATATTTTAAATAAAACACTTAATTGGCACTTTACCTGACTTGCCTGCCCTCTCCTTGTCACATTCTTTGAGCCAGTTTGTGACAATTACATCAAGAAGAGACAAATGTAATGCACTTCTCTCTGGCTGCCTACAACAACAACAAAAGCTCTCAGATTCGTCCAAAACACAGCTGCCAGAGTCCTCAAGAGATCCAGGAAGTTTGATCCCATCACACCAGGACTGACATCTCTGCACCAGCCACCAGATCATGCAAACGCTGATATTAAGATTCTGATCCTTGTCTATAAAACTTACCCCTGATCCTTCGGCTTAATCAAAACTTCTTTGGTGGTTGAGCAATTGCCCACCAAACCTCACTTCTCTGGAATAATGTGTACACCAGGGAGATAGGCTCTGCTAAAACATTCAAATCTGGGCTGAATGTTTTTTTATGCTCATCATGATCCCAAATCACACACTCTGTGTGTGTGTGTGTGTGTTATTTTAATTGTAAATAAACTGAATTTGAGTTGGTTGCTGAAACCAGTCACTTGTGACGGTCACTCAAAGCAGCCACACTCTTAATTATGCATACATTTAAGCCTTAATATAATTTACATGAGTGAGTTCTATAAAAATCCATCTCCATTCAGTTGTCATGAATGGGGAAATTAGCTCCAGGGACCAAAACTTATTTATTTTTGTTGGGCATTTTAATATGGGGGCTTATGGAGATTGATTCACTATGGTGCCAGTCTCAAGTGGCCGTTCAAGTAACTGCAGTTATGGCACTTCTGTGTTGGCTTCACAGAGGTGACCACTTGACTTTTACCAGTAAGAATCTGCATATGTTGGTGTTACCTACCAGTGGCATATGGCAGTAGATTACAATGAACACCACTTACAACCAATCTATACCACTAATACAAAGGTTATTCAAATCTAAAGAGTTCAACAGGAATAGCATTACCAGTAGCTCAAAGAACCAACCAGCAGACAGATCAGCATCGATGTGAGATTTTAAACTGAGAAATTAACCTTTTCGTCTCATTGTCCTTTACACTTTAGACTGCACTAAACATTATATGCAGCTTTATCTTGTCTCTTATCTTGTGTCATTTTTATGTTCTCTCTGAATCCCAATGACTCACAAGCTGAAAATGAGCCTCATGTCCTGGAACACTGACATTACAGCAGTGACAACATTCTCATCACATTTTAGTCATCAGGCCAACACAGGCTGTCGGATGATCCATTCATTTCATTATTCATGACAAATCCATTTGTATTTGTCAGTGGAGATTTTCTCACAGCTGAACAATACGGAAGCAACACTTATTCCTATTCCTCGATGTTGATGATGATTTTAGAGAGAGAATACCATGTGGGAGTAAAACAATAATCGATTGACTGATTGTGTTTGGCTGCAGAAACACATACATGTGAATACAATTAAAGTGACCGTGGACAGGAATGCGGTGTGTCTAAGTATTTGGGGATAATATAACTGGAGACAATGCAGGATACAACATAATGACATGCAGTATTTTTCTATATTGTCTTTTTCTCTAAATCTGCTCTTTTATAATGGTCTCGCTGTATACGAGGCCACTGTTTGGATTGCTGAAGGAGTGCAGGGTCCAGTACAGTGGAGTACATTGGAGCACTGGGAGCTGACCCACAAACTGGATGAGTGGCTACATTGGATTCCAGGTACAGCGTCCGAGGTCTCTGTCTGGCCTTTGGAGGAGGACCTGAGCTTGAGGAAGACACACCACCCACCATGTGGTGAGACCCAGTGACTTATTTTTATTTGGATTATGATGATATGTCAACAGTTTGAATGTTCATGTGTCATTTTAAATAAGTTACCTTTCTTTGTGTTCAAGTTTATTATTTTTATCCTCATGATATATTTTTTGATTTTATATTCATGCAGTGAAATAAATGATACAAATTTATTAACATTAAACATGCAGATTTTCATCTACAGGACCAAGCAGAAAATGATGAAAGTTGTTTTGCTGGAGGTCAAAGGTTCATAATGAGGCATGAAACCAGTTTGAATGAATTTCCATGGTACCTTAGTAACGGCCACCATTGTAATCGATTATGATTAGTCCTACAGATGCTCTCAGAAACGTGAAAGTCACAACTGTAACTGAGTGTTTAAAAAGAGTGACAGGGAGACTGAACTTTCACCATGGAACAGCAAACAAAGGATCTGTCACAGAGCAAAATATCTCTTCACTGGTTCATCAAGTCTTGAATCAAGTCTTTTAGTGATTGATTGATCAGATTTTTTCGTGTCATGCGAGCAAAGTGACCAACCCCCATGGATTTATAAGACACCTAAAGTTACAGTTACACCATTTAATTTAATCATAAATTTACATTTTATTTTACAGTTTCGCCTAAAACAAAGTATTCTATCTCCTCTCCCCAAGCTTGACAAGTAAAATTCACCTGCTGATCACCAATAATATCTTCCTCCTGTAGAACAATCTCCCCTTCCTCACAGGGAGGCCAACCATATCCTATATATCAATATTGAGCAATTCTGCAAAACAAAACAGTTATTTTCTGTCTTCTGAGCACTCAAGACACTTTTACACATTCACACACTGAAGGCATTGGCTGTCATGCAAGGTGCAACTGCTCATAAGAAGGGAATTTAATCACATCCAAAAACACACTGATAACACAACCTTTGGTAGCAATTTGGTGTAGTATCCTGCCCAAGGACACTTAGATATGTAGACTGGAGGAGATCGAACCACCTGGAGAGATCGAACTAGCGATCTTCTGATTAGTGGATGACTGTCTCTACCTCCTGAGCCTCAGCCCACTGACAATGACTTAAAATTCTCACTTGAGTTAAGTTTATGGAAAGATTGTGGTTATGGCAGATAAACTATGGTTGGTTAGGCGAGGGAACTGAAACACTTGATTATGATTAGGAAACAAAATGAAGTTTTGATTAATACAAAGTCAAATTAAAGGTCAGTAATAGGAAATGGACTCCAGTAAAAAACTCTAACCTAATGCATGCCACTTCCTGTAATGGCGCTTCATGGGTAGTTCATTTGTCCAGTATGGATATCTAACTAGTATCTGTTTTTTACACACCACTCCAATTTACTTGTTCCCTGTTGCAGTTCGCATCCTGTTCAAGACTGTGGTGCTAGCCTTCAGAGCCATTAAAGGCACTACTTCTTTTACCCCCAAGTCATTGTCAAACCCTTCATTCCTGGAGCACCCTTGAGACTAGGGTTTCACTAGAAAGGACCACATCACAACAATATTTTATTTAAAGGTTTACTGGGAAGTCGGGAGATTTTGATGTAAAGATTTTAATGTGGGTTTGGAAAGATGTGCTCTGTCCTCCGTTGGGGTTCCATCTCAGTGGGTTTCAGCTGCTTCAACAGAGGTCTGGTTGAGTTGTGGTTTAAGTTAACTCATTAAGTTCTTTTAAGGCTCTCCCACTCTCTCTCCTTAACTAGGTATTAAAGGCAAAATTACATAAAAATACTTAAATGCTAAAAAACAAGACAACACTCCAGCTCAACCATTGTGCTTATTTGCCTCTGGGCAATTGGCTGTCCCTTGTGTTCATCTCAGTGGAAGCTGATGTGCCCCCAAAGTGGTGGTGTTATCTTCCGCTGCAGGAATATGGTAATATTATATGCTAGCAAATACTAACATCTTATTCCTTCAAAATCTCAATACAGGAAAACACATAGTTCTTCTGCAGCATTGCAATGTTTGGAAGGGTACATCTAGCACATATGATGTGACAAGACATTTGAATGCACTTATTATATTCTTTTTGAAGAATCATCTTCCAAATGAATGTAAGCCTCAGTTATACTCATCCCAATATTGATTGGAATTACATCCATATTAGACGATTTCACACCTTACAATGTGTGGAGGTCAAGGTGGTACATGGGTGTGTACTTTCAGGAGACTTAGACGACATATACAGCCTATTTAATAGCATTTAATTTTCAAAAACAACTCAATCACAGGAACATTTAATACGCAACTCACAGATTATGATGGGAAAAGATGAAGAGACACTGACTGTGCGGCACTTTCCATGAAGCAGATGAATAATTTTTACCTCCACTTACCACTTGCCTCCCACATAACATTATCTGTCGGTGGCTGACGAATATCGTCAGTATTACTCGCTTGTCCTTCATCCTCCATCGCATCATCGTTTATCAAGCGCATCACAATTACTGGACTGTCTAGAACACTCAGATGAACCAGAACATTTCATGATAGCTAGACTATGTGGCAATATAGCCAATGAGGTCATGCATGTGAGATAATTAATATGCACAGGAGCTATCAACTGGACAGGGGGGAAGACTATGAAGAGTATATACCTCACCCATGTGAGGTACTTAATCTTATGGTAGACTGCCCTCAATGTTAATGTCCTTCAAATCTTTGTTAAAAAAAATTAAAAAAAACAATCAATGATAAAGAATATTTGGTGCAACAGTGTGTAAGATTTGGTGGCATTTAACAGAGTACTTGCAACCCTCTTGTTGCATCCTCTTTTCTTATAATATAGAGAAAATATGGCATCACAAACAAGCCCTATTTAGAGCCAGTGTTTAGTTTGTCTGTTCTGGCCTACTGTAGAAACATGGTGGATCAACATGGCGGACTCTGTAGAAGAGGACCTGCAGTGTCTGTAGATATAGAAGTCTCATTCTGAGGTAACAAAAACATAATAGATTATTATTTTATACACTAATGAAAACAAATTTAGACATATTATATTCCATGTCTTCCATATTCTGTAAATAGAGACACACTGGACCTTTAAAACTTACCTTTATACTCACCCTAACCACATTTTTCCCAAACATTAACAGAGTGTTGCCAAAAATATTGTCTTTCTCACTTTTTAAATGTTGCCATTGGATGTGATCTAGCTTTTTGCAATAAGCTCCAACATCAGCATTGTTGTCCAAGCTTGGTTCGATCAGGCCTGTAGCAAAATGAACTTAAACTTAAGATATAATGATCTCTGGTATAATTCAGGGGGGTTCTACAGGACCTGTCACCTTGGTGTACCACAGATGGAGTATAAACTGTTTAGACGACACAGCGATGGTAATGCCAGTTTAGGTAATGCCAGAGAAACAGTGCTATTAATAGTCATTGTTGTTTTTGTCAGTATCACCAAAATTTGCTGTTTTTGTTTTCATTTGACTCTGGAGATCTATCTGTTTAGTTCAGTGTAACACACACACACACACACACACAGTTTATGTCCTATTGTTTTCCTGATATAATTGTGTTGCTGTTGTGTTGCATTTTCAATTTAAAACAAAAACAAAAACAGGCGAGCTGGATGAATAATTCATTTACCATCTGTATGTGTGTGTGTGAGTCTTGTGTGGTGTGTGTGTGTGTTAATCCCTTCAGTTTTGCTGCTGATTTCCTTCGTCAAGCGTGAGAGAGTAATTAATCAGATCTGAAATGAGATTCTGGAATTAAAACTATCAAGTGTGTGTGCTTGTGTGTGTATGTGTGTGCTTGTGTATGTGTGTGTCACTAGTTTAGCCCTAATGAATTCTGACAGGCAAATTATATCAGCTTCCTCCTCATCATCAGTTCTCTGCTTCATCTCCTTTCTGCCTTTTCTCCCAGCTTTCCTCTTTTCTGTTTTTCTTTCTCTTCCTTACGTCTCCTTTTCTTCTGCTCATTAGCTTTATTATTTGACCAACAGACTGAATGAAGGTTTATAACCCTGAAACATTCGGATGATTTCATTTTATGTGCTGCTGATGTTAAGTTCAGGGTGGAGACAGGTGCAGGAATTTATCCTTGCTGTTTTTCATTGGCCCTGAAATGTTTCCCACTGTTTCTGTGAAATGCAGTCAAACTGTAACTGGGAGTGATTATACTTTTTGTATGACACTGGAGATGTGTTTGACCCTGGGCATCATCACAGATCCATTACAGTAAGTTCATAATAATACATGCTCAGCTCCTCAGACTTGCTGTGACACATTTCTAGCTGGAAGCTGTTTGTACTTTGTGTGAGATGATGACACACACAAACACACACTGTGTTGCCTTATTTTGATCAGTGTACTGAGCTGTGAAATGACTTTTTATTGGAGGACATTCATTTATTTGCCATGCCAAATGACAACTGAATCATACCAAAGGTGGAATAAGACTTCCTCCCCACCTTGCCTCGCCTCCATCTTCTACCCTTGCTTTCTCTTCCCTTCAACCTTGGTCAATGCAAAGAGGATCAGCTCTAAGTCTATCACTCTCGATAGAGTTGGTTCGTCCTAGGCAGACATGAACACACCACATGACTAAAGTGAGATAGAGTGGTGTAGTCGTACCGTTATAGGCCGGCAGTACCACCCAGCTCACACTGCACCGTGTTTGGGATAAATTCCCCCTCCATCATCATGGGGAACTGTTTCATGTCATTGCTCAGTGCCAATAGGACTTATTGGTCTTCCATATAGGTGGGATTTGCTCCAGCCTCCTATGATCCTGATAAGGATAAGTGGTTATGGAAAATGAATGGATGGATGGATGGATGGATGGATGGATGGGTGGATGGATGGATGGATGGATGAGCCTTTGTACAGTCTTGACTGGGGACTTAAATTGGGACTTACTTGGGACTTGTTGATCTTGACTTCTTGACTTGGAACTTGATTGGGGATTCCCTTGTCTTGACTTGGGATTAAACCTGGATTTGTTAGTCTTTACCTCAAACTTGACTCACAACTTGCTGGTCATGATGTGATTTAGTATCGTCATTTTTAATTTGACTGGGGGTTTGCCTGCACCAGACCAGTTTGTTACACAGAACCTCTCTGGGAAGTTGTCGTTTTGAAAGGTTAATTTTGGAAAAGATTCAGGCCAGGTGACCCGATGAACCATTTGTCTATCACTGCCTATCATGGGCGAACTTTAACCAATCAGATCGATGAACCATATAATGTAGTCAAACTCCCACTAAAGTCAGTTGGGAGAGGAGCAAAAACATATCAAGCCTTCAGTGCTGTTCTTTGCTTTTCTTTAAATACAAAAATAAAAAATATCTGATATAACTGTTGCTAGCAGCATCAGTGCTAGTAATTCCTCATATGATACTAATTGGTCTGTAACTAGCTGTTTCTGAACATGGAAGCTTAGGTTGAAGCCTGGCAAAATGGATTCTTGTGTGACTTTGCAATCTGGTGAGCCAGCTGCTTCACAAGGTTAGCCCATCTCAACTTAAAACTTGGCATAGGACTTCTTGGTCTTGCTTAGACTTGACTTGGAACTTGCCAAGACCGGAGACTTTTGCCAAAACCAGAGAATTGTGAACAGCAAAACAATAATGTTGTCCAGCTGCGCAGACTAGCATCATTCTGTAAGGCTGCAGTCAGGACGACGTTAGCCTATCATAAACATGTAATGAAGCCAGTTTGGTGTTGAGGTCAGACATATTATTCTGTGATGTGAAGAACATATTTTTACAGCTTACCTTACAATAGTTGCCACAAAGCATAACACTGTTGCCGCAGTGATAACTTTCCAAAGTTATAAAATCCTGTTTTACCATCTGTTTCATTAATCAGTTACTCCAATTAGACTCCTGGATCAGATTTCTCTTTCTCACTGGTACCTGAAGCAACACACCCGCAACAACAGCGCTCAAAGTTGTTATAATAGAAAGGTGTTTTGAGTCTGGACAAAAAAAAAATGTTGCACACTCATAAATACTAAAGTTAACTTAGATAACAAAGTTAACTTCTGTCTGATGAAGTTAGAAATCATTATGTCTGACAGTAGATAGATCCAAAGTATATCCACCACCCTTCATGCTACTTTCTTAAAAAAAAAAAAAAAAAAGTTATTCTTGTTGAAAATGTTTCAACAGAAAGTCTCTCTCCCTGAGACTTTAATTAGAAATCTGCTTCTTGTTGCAGTGCAATTAAACTAAAACAGAAAGCTTTTCTAAGCAGTGCGACAGAGAAACATGTCACGTCGATTCACAATCCAAGAATAGCGTCTGTTTAATTTCCATGTGGAAACTGGGCTAATTGGCTGTCAGTTAGCAAACAGAAAGCTGTCATATCCACTCCCTGCTCATTTTAGAGAGATTAGCAAACAGCATGTTCATACTGCAAGCAGGCGACGAAACAATACACGCAGCTGATGCCCTAATCCACAATGACCTGCAGTGATTCAGGGAAATCTTGAGAAAATTATTGATTTTAAAATTATCATTGAAAAAAAAAAAAAAAGGGACTGAAGTTGTTACCTGACAGTTACAGGTACAGAGAGATTTAAAGGGCCATACCCATGAAAAAATGTAGACAATAAAGAAAATATTAAAATATGTGAGTAGTATTTCCTGCACATAAATACATTTACTTTATAAATAAATGCAACAAATTAAAGGGTATGCAGCAAATTTGATAACGTTTGTTTCTGTCATCATCTACAAATATCTTGCAGTGTTATCATGGGTAAAGTCTGAATTGAGACAAGATGACTGGATTATGTCCCAAGCCCCAGCAGATGACCCAGTGACTTTCAGTGGACTGTGTTCAAGTCCAAGGTTGTCAAGAAGTATTGTAATGTGCAAGAAAAGGCAGACTGTGTTTGCCAAAAAAAAAATACATCAACATCTCCAAAAGAAGTTTTTATAAATGGGAAAACTATACAAGTGGTTGGCCTTGTACAAGGAATCAAGGATCATACACATTACAACGAAAATAGTGATGATTAATCGAAATAACAGCAATGTGAAGACAGATGACAGACAACTTTAATTTACCCAGACCAATAACAAAAAAACAATATCTACAAGCTACACCAACACAGGAGGTAGAGCAGGTCGTCCACTAATCAGATGATTCAACCTGGTTCGATCCCCTCCAGTCTGCACGTCGTCTCTATATATATATATATATATAGATATATAATATATATATATATATATATATATATTATATTATATATATATAAATATAGTGTGTGTGTGTGTGGAAAAAAAAGTTCACTTCTAAAATCTGATCACTCGAGTGAAACATTTCTTTGTACAAGCTTGATTATGTGACAAACAAACTGAAGCTGCGTAGCTAAAAGATAGAGTGCATCAGCCTGAATAAAAAGCATGCATCATCTGGAGAGGAATTTTCTTTTCTATGTTTTTCAGCCTTTTCAGTGAGCAGAGAAAGATTTCTTTCGGCGTGTAATTTGAAAAAAAAAACAGACGGATAGTTTGTACGCTATACTGAAAGGACGCTCAAAACCTTTAAGCTCTTCAAAACCTTTTTGAAGACCGAATTATAAAGTCAGTACAATAAAGGAAGTCACAATAACATACATAAAAACTGTTTACAGGAATATATATCACAACTGTTTTAGTCTATGACAAATTACAGACACAGTCCTGTCAGCTGCTAGCAAACAGGAAGTAAACTTGGATCCAGCTGCTCTGTTCTGTCTCAGTGCTCAGCATTCATTAAAAATGGTCTGAATAAAATCCACCAATGAAGTATGTCAGTGATGATGTGATATCTGGACGGAACGTCAGATTAATTTCCTGCTTGATAAAAGAAAAATGCTAATTAGCTGCCAGACAGACAGCAGAGTGCATTCTGCGTATCAGGAACACAGCTGCAGAATATTAAAGAATCTCTTTTTGTTTGTCTGAATGTGTATCGGTTAATGCTACACATTTAGAGACAGTCCCTTAACATAGATGTTTTACCCAGCTTGTGGGGCAGGTAACAGTCAGACAGCAGGTGATGAAGGCGGAATTCTCTGACTGAGAGCTGGAAACAGGTCCAGCAGACACATCCATAACTCTGCAGTGAGGAGCCGAATGTGTGAGGTTCTGTTGATTCATCTATCAGCTTCTACTGTCGTTATCTGCTCTGCCTGACAAACAGCTTGCTGCTGGTTGTTAGCTTTGTCACTGTCACAATGTGTCTTTCTGTTACTGTAACTTACCAAGAGTAATTTCTGGTTTCTGATTGACTCTGGAGAAAATTGTTTAATCAGAAGCTGCAGATGTGACTGAAGCTGTTCCTGAAACTCAGTATATTGTATTTCTACACAGACAATATTTGACTTGGAATCCTTGGACAGACCCCACAAGTTCATCTTTGTTGATAAAGCAAGCTTGAATCAAACAAAGAGAAGAAGGAGAGGCTGAAACATGATTGGACAGCAGGCCATTGTTGAAGTCCCAGGTCAGCGAGGTGGCAATGTCACAATCTGTGCTGCTATCAGCAACTATGGTGTTCTACATCACCACAATACACTTGGGCCATATAACACCCAGCACCTTCTAAGATTTCTTGCCAATCTAAGAGATATTTTATTTGAGCAGCAGGGTGAAGAGCTAAATTAGAATCCCAGTCCCACCTATGTGATAGTGTGGGACAATGTCAGTTTCCACCAAGCTGCTCAGGTAAGGGAATGGTTTAACATCAATTGGCAGTTTATGAAATTGCACCTCCCTCCATACTTGCCTTTCTGAATCAGAAACAGAAAGGAAGAAAACAAAGATCAAATGAAGAATATTTGAAATGTACAAGATAATGTCCATTTACATACCTGGGTTTTTATTATCCATCATCAATCTAAACCGCTGTCATCGGAACACCTGGGCACTTTAGCAGCCAGCTCCTCCCTGTCCTTCTCCTCCCTGGGTCTCCTTTCAGGGGAGCTGAGGCCAGATGGTGAGGGAAGTTCTTGGTCCTCTGGACTAGAGGAAGACAGGCTACTTTCTTCTGTAGAGAGTGGTCTAATGTTCTCAATGGGTGATGGAAAGACATCCTCTTCAGGGTGTTGATTCTGGTCCCTAGGAATCAGCTGACCAATAGCCTCATCAAGGTCAAAGTCATTAGCAAGGAGAGGGTCGGGAAAGGCAGAAAAAGCATGTGGAGCAGGATCAGGAGCAGCGTGAGGGTCAGAAAAAGGATGAAGACACAGAAAAGGATGAGGAGCAGCATGGGGGAAAACCTGATGATAAGCATAATGATAAGGAAGAGGTCCAGCAAAAAGATAAGGATCAGCGTAAGGAACAAGGTAAGCAGCAGGGTAGAAGACAGGAACAAGAACAGCAGGATGTTCTTGTTGCCACTGCATCCCATGGTGCAGTGGAGGGATGTGCTGGAGTTGAGGAGAGGGAGGTCTGGAATTTTTTTCTCCCTCTCACCTACCCTGTGTTCCTTACAAGGCACAGCTTCAGCCTCCTGAAGCCTCATCATCCAGCCCCGATGATTCTCTCTGACTGCCTTATAGTGAGGAAGAACTGGAATGTCGGAATGCACCTCAATATCAGGGCGGTTCATTGTTCAGAGTCCAAAAGTAGCCCCCTGAGGAAGAAAAGAAGGATCACTTTAAGTAAAACCAACAAGCGTGATGACGCTGCCACCCTTAAATGTAAAGAGAGGTCATCGGTAGCTCTGTATGTCCTCCCATGTAACATTTACACCACAGGTCATGTTGACTGGAGGGCTATGTTAAGTACACGTTAAATTGTGTATCTTCCCTTTAATGAGAAGAGTGTGGCATTAATAAGGGACCAGAGAGCAAAAGAGATGAAGGTGCATTCAGTCAGATTTAGTTATGGGGACATCTTTCAGCAGGTTGACTTCTGCTGGAGCTTTTTGTTCTTTATTCAGCTTTTTTCTCTCTTTTCCAGTTGAGTTTAAATGATTTAACAAATCACAGTTCTGACGTCACCTCAGTCACATGTCACCTTTCTGTCTCCATGACAATAATGTACAGGCATACATTGTGATGGAGATGATACGCCATAAACAATTTCACGTGCACCATGAACGCGCACAGTAGTTTACTTTGACTCAATCTATCAAACACCGTCCTGATGCCACAAACACTTACCAGAGCACCACAATGACATTTGTTAAAAATTAAACTATGTACAGTATATTTATGTTTATATACATTTTATACATCTTCAAGAGGAACTGAGGGATTCAGAGCAAGTGCAGACCTCCATGGCTGTGAAGTGAAGCCAACACTGAACTACCAAAAACTGCAGTTCCTCAAATATCCACTTGAGGCTGGTTCCAGAACAAGTCAGTCTCCATGTTCAAATGTCCAACTTCACAGCAGAAATAAACATGTTTACAGCCTGGTACAACAGTTTTTGTCTCTATAGCTATTTTCCCTGTTCATGACAACTGTACTGAGGGTGAATTTATATACAACTCACCTGTTCAAATGATATTAAGACTTAAAGTTATGCAGAATTAAGAGCGTGGTTGCTTTATTGACAGGTGGGTGCCATCACAGGTGGCTTGTTTGAGCTCTAACCCCCATAACCCCACCGGACAGGTCTCTGTCACATCGCGGCTGCATTTAGCCCACCGGACTTTGTTTACTTGCTCAGATTTGGTAATTTTCCTGGTTTATGTGCATCTAAATATGGCTTCCTGTCAGCTCGAGGTGCTCTGTGTAAATTGACAAGGGCTGCTCGCAGCCTCCGTCAAAAATAGAACAGAACGCATATGCAACGTGGAGCCAAGCGGAGGCCCGCTTCTGGGATGCTTCTGAACCTGACTGCGGCGGAGCCGGTGGAGTTTAAACATTGACTAGAACAGCCGCATATTGCTGCCGCGACCACAGAACACACGCAACGTTGCGTGTCCATGCCTGGTGAAATTTAGAGGTTAGACCTTTTTCGTCTTTGCTAATTTTAATAGACTATGTCCAGATTTTGTACAGTCTATGGTTTGGGAAGTCAGAGAGTATTGAGAGACTGATTTTTATTACCATCAAGGAGCTGAGAGTAGCTAAATGTGCTTCACTCTGTTTGGTTTTCGTAGTGTTAATACTGTTGTTGTGTTTGCAGTGTCTTTTTGTCTCTGTTGTTGTCATTTTTGTCCTTGAGGTATTTCCTGCTGTGTTGTGTTTGTTGTCTTTTTTAGTCTTTCTTTGCCGCTTCTGGTGTTGTACAGAGAAAAGATCCCAGAAAATGTCTGACTTTTGATGCTTTGTAGCTCATCTGTGAACTGTGTTGAGTTTCTAAGTACCCACTGTGCACTAGAGGGGAAATTTGCGGGATTTAGGGTCACTGCTGAGCACTTTAACCAAATGAGCTTAACTGTGTGAGAGCTTCAATGTGTGAACAGGCTCTATAATGAGCTGCTGGGAGCTTCAGTCCTGAAAATCACAGAGCAAACAGAGCCACTGTGGAGGGGTTCCTGCCTGTTAAACTCTGCACTGATACAGATTACAGCAGATAATGTGGAAGAAGCAACCGCAGCTGAATCTGAATACAGAACTGCTCAGCTGGGCAGACAACTCATCGCTGCGCCCTGCTGGCCAACACTTACACTGCTGCTGGTTCCAGCCAACTCTGGAGTGTCACTGTTACTCCCCTACAAATAACTTTGAGGATGTAACTTTGGGGGGATGATTCTGACTCATATTGCCAGCATCCTTTAGAGACTTATTCACAAATGCTCCAGTCACAGAATATTGTGATGCAACAAAGTTCAGGTGAAGGTCAAGGCCCACTCACACCGGGGGCATATGTGTCGCGTAACGGCTGCGCCGCGGTCACCAGAGCTGATCGCTGCCAGTCTAGTGAATGAGAGCACTCACAGGGTGCGCTGTGGAGCGTCTCAGCAGCGTCCCAGAAGCGTCTCTCCACGCCACGGCACGAGCATTCCGTAGCGTTTCTATTTTTGACATGAGCCGCTGCTAAACCTCGTAAATTTCAACAGAGCAGATCGCACCAGACAGGAAATCCGACACAGAATCAACATAATAAACTTCCGCCCCCTTTCACAATAAAACACAATACACAGTTCATGTAGCTTATCACAACTTCACATCAACGTTAGGTCATGACTGGTGGCACCAGGTGACCAAAGATCGATCAAAGGGTCTCAACATGAACGAAGAGAGACTAATTGTTGAAGTGGAACAACACACAATCATTTATGACACAACAGATGCTTTTTATAATCTCCTCCACGTCGAAGAAGCAAAGTCAGCTGTTTGTTGTTGTTGTTTTCTTTATACACTGTTTATCGCGGGGTCTCGGGTATGTCCAGGATTATCTCGTGATCTCGCGTGAATGCGGCCTGCTCGCTATGCTGCCGTTACGCTGCCAACGTGCCCGGTGTGAGTTGACGCAGGGCAAAGGACGGAGCTAAAACATGCTGCAGCCATTCCGCGGAGCTTACGTCGAGTCCTGTGTCAGAATGGTCACAAACTTGTCATGTTTTCACATTTATGTTGTTTTTATCTAAATAAATTGTTGTGCAGCCTCATGCCAAAGAGAATTACTTTTTAACAGTTCTACAAGCATAACAATAATAACTGACAGCAGATTATGATTTGTTGGTTTGTTTAATCTTTAATTGAGCTCCACAAACACTAGCGGAGACACACACCAACATTTCTTGAACATTAGCTTGTTAGCTGTTTTGTGCAGGTTAATCAGATTTTATTAATCAGAGGGTACGCGCTCTCTTCACCACCAAACAGGAAGCGGTAAATGGACTGTACTTATATAGCGCCTTTCTAGTCTTCCTACCACTTAAAGCAGCTTACAGGACATATCTCATTCACCCATTCACACATATTCACACACTGATGGCATTGGCTGCCAAGGACACCGACATGCAGACTGGAGGGGGGATCAAACCGCTAATCATCCGATTAGTGGATGACCCGCTCTACCTCCAAGCCACAGCCGCCCCAGGAAACCAAGTATACCATCCCACAAACGATAGACAGCAAATTAACAGCCTGTATTTGATTTAGCGTGTATCTGACCTACCAACCAGCAACTTGGTTTAATGTGAGAATTCTTCATTTTCTTCAAGCTTCATCAGTCGTCTCCTGCTAAAATAATGTAATTAAACTGGCAGTGAGTTCTTTGTTTGATGAAAATGTGAAGTTTGTATGGAAATCAATATGGATTTTGATTATATTGATCCTGAATAGACTAGAAGACTGTCCACATATGACCTCTTTTTTTCTCATGATTCTAGAGTGATGTGTTTTTATGGAAATGTAAGGAATTGTTAAAGTCTGTATAAAGGCAATTCAGAGATTTCTTTCAAAACATCAAATATGTTGGAAAATAGTTGCTGAAAACATGTGAAAAGACTTTGAAGGATATGTTATTAAATGTGGAGTTAGAGGTTCAAACAGTTTTTCACCAGTTTTCAGTCCAGGATTTTGTGGGCGGTCCTTAAAGGGTGGTTCTGACAAACTCAGAACACAGATTTATTCTGACTTTACACAGATTTTATAGGGAATTCAGTTCCGGAGAGTTCAATTCGTTCATTTTGTCACCACTACAGAAGCACTAAGTAACTGTTAAGTATGATAAGGTTGTCTGACATTGAGTGAATATTTGTTATTGGTTTCATAAATGTTTGTGTATTGATTGCTGACAGTGGCTGATCAGGTTTATTATCAGTTTCTAACAGCAGATCTCGAGTTTCTTTTGACTGCCAGCTCCTCGAACATTTTCAAGTGCGCCCTGTTTAAGTTGACCCCCATACCCGCACGCAAGCAGCAGGCAACTGGTTTGTCATGGCGACCACTGTAGTCCAGAGGAAGTCCGGTCAAAGTCGCTACAGTTTAACAGGATACTTGTTACAACTTTACTACCGTGTTTATCTGTTTGTGTGTTTACAGATACATGAGTGGCAATAATCCCACAAACGTAATACATTTTCCACAAACGCAATAGCCGCTGCCTACTATGAACGTAATACACAATTTCCCACAAACGTAATAACTATTACTATTAGTCTTCTCCACAAACCTAATACCTCTTACTATTATTCTGTGGATATTGTATAGAAGGTTTATTACCTTTGTGTGGAAGTGAAGATCTTCAGCTTTTAATATTGTAATAACTTCCCACAAATGTAATAACACAATAATGGTCATTGTGGTTGTTGTTGTTGTTTGTTTGTTATATACACACACACTACTGATACTGACCCTGGGTGCAAAATCCAGCTGCTGGCTCTCCGTTCCACTATCACAACGGATACACGCACGCAAGCAAGCAGCATTGTCATTCCTTTTCAGTTCACTGAAATTATTTTGTGTTTAAACAGATTTATTTTTTTGCATAAGAAAAATGCTACTTGCTAATGAGAAGCATCTCTCTGTCTCTCTGTCTCTCTCTCTCTGTCTCTTTCCGCTGTCCGCTGTGCTGATTTTTTTAATGAGGGAAAAGGATTTTAACAAGATAATTGAACTTTTTGGGTGTGAAAACTATATCAGTCACATTTTATATAGGCTACACATTGAAACATGTCTAGGAGTCTTTAATGATTGATTGTGTTATTTATTTACATCACAAAATGAACTTAATTGTGACAATGTTCACAGTTATTATTTAGCTACATGTCACAAACTGAAATCAGCTGTTATGGGGTTTATTTTGATGCAACACACATATCTGTAAACACACAAACAGATAAACACGCTAGTAAAGTTGTAACAAATATCCTGTTAAACTGTAGCGACTTTGACCAGACTTTCTCTGGACTACAGTGGTCACCATGACAACAGGACAAACCAGCTGCCTGCTGCTTGCGTGCGGGTATGGGGGTCCATTTGAACAGGGCGCACATAAAAAATGTTCGAGCGGCTGGCAGTCAAAAGACACTAGAGATTTCGAGTTTCAAAGCCGAAATCTCACAATGCTTTTTTTTTCTCATGTCACTCTCATGGGCTCTGTACCAACAAGTAACACCAACCATTTTCACTCTGCTGGCATATTGTGACCGCTGCTACTTATGTATGAAGTTATTTGTAACTAATGTTAACAGAAAGGAAAAAGGGAGGGGAGTCAGACCTTCCGGGTCACAACTTACATTACATTAAGCTGGTTAATCATATGAATAAAAAGTGATATTCTGATGGTTACATTCAACACATATAGACACAGCCCCAGCAGCCCAGCTCAGCCCCCCTCACCCCCCACTACCACAACGCCTGATCCAGTCTGAATCAATAGTTAACAGTTATATTTGATTTAAAACATGAAACATGAAACATCCTACTAGTTTTTAAAAATAATTCATATTTACGACTCATGCTGGTATGCTTAAAGTCAATGTCATTCTGATGGTATAATGTTTTTTTCTAATTAAGACATCCATTGTGGTGCTTTATTACATAATGCACCAAGTTATTACATTTTCTTGATAAAAAAAAGAGTGTGGTGCTACACACCTGTAAAGTGATGCATTTAAAAGTCATGAAATGCCAATCAGATTACTTGGTCGTGCATAGCCAACTGAGATTAGACTGTGGGTCGTGAAGTAGGGGATGATAAGGAAAGGAGGACTCCTAGTTGTTGTGAACCCCAGATCTGTGCTTAGTAAATGTCAGTGTGGTTGTCTGAACGTACACACTGTAGTGTTTGTACTTGCTGTATGTTCATGCAGGAGTGGAAGTAATGAATTACATCTGCTCACGTTACTCTAATTAACTCACTTTTTGGGGTACTTACACGTTCATGAGGATTTCTTTTTCTACCCTGTAATTTTACTCTGTGTGATCTACGCCATCATTTTAAAAATCATAGACTGCAGCTGGAGTTAGCCTATAATTTGAATTATACCCAAACCTTTCATCTGTACTTTTTTAATCACACCAGGAACACAGAGAAGGCAGAAACAACACCAGTTGGGCTGTTCATAGAGAAGTGCACTGCAGTTTGCTGGCTCACAATCTGCAGCAATAGATTGCTTTATTTATTCTGCGAAAATCTGGAAAGAAAACACACCACAGGCCAATGAAAACCACAGCAGCAGCACAGGTTTGGAGAGGTGACCACACTGAGCAGAACAGCAGCTGGGAGTAATTAAGGAACTGAAGAGAAACACGAACTAGATAGAGACAGATTAGACTCTGTACTATTTACATGTGATCTGCACAGGTTCAAAAATAGTTTAGGGGCTTTTAAAAGACAAAATTCTTGTTTTGTCTGTATATGTGATCCATTCATACATTTTATTATACATCAAAGAACTGTACTTCATTAGAAGTAGATATTTTCTTAATGGATCAACTAATGAAACTGCATAAAACATAAAAAAAATATATATTCTTAGTAACTTTTGAGAAGAATACTTGCTGTTGTGTTTCTTGTCATTTCCTTTGTAGTCATTACTGTTCACATTAACCACAAATGAATTCCATCTGGTAACGCATGTGAATTTAACTATCCCAAGTCTGTTTATGTTCAGTGTTATATTTCTTTAAAATCTCTACCATCAGTGAGCTAAGGTTAATGCAATAATGATGAGGTTGTTTTTTTAGTTACTTTTATTGTTCGTTTCATTATACATTTCATTACATTTAACACACTATAAACTTATTAAAATAATAATAAGTCATAAGTAATAATAAAAGCCATTGTGTGAGGAGGGGGCTGGCCCACAATGTGTTGCAATGTATTGATTATTTTGTTTTGCTCTTATTTAGTAAATGGTCGAGAGTACAGAGTGTGCTGTTGCTTTCAAGCGCCATGGGGAAATCTTATTCTTTCAATAATGAAGTTTTTATCTGAAGATATTTGGGGAGTGTACCACCTGAAAGGAGGATGGTCGGTCTAGTGCTAGCCTAGAGTCAGGTGAAAAGGGTATATAGGTAAGTTGTCTTGGGAAAGCCAAGGAGGAAGAGAGCAGCTAATGCTATTAGTTTCATTTTTTATAAGTTGATTTGTCCTCAGTTCGTATGTACATATATTTTGTTGTTTTTTGGGTTTTTTTTACGCATTTACACCACCTAAAGGGACTTCAACACAAGCTCCCGAGTCTGCCTCCTTTGACAGTCTGGCAACAACTACCTTACAATACTTCTCCTAAAGTATTTATTAACAAAGTAGTACACTAGCTTTACTTGCATTTGAATGATATACCAGTAATGTAACTTCCACTGAGGACACTTTTCAGCAGTGCTAACCAAGACCACCGCTGTTGACGATGGAACAGAAAACAAAGTTCTATGTTCTTCTGTGTTACTTATCTGTTTATGATTTTTGGGATAGAGAGACAGTATATGTTCTGTGCCAGATCATTTTCCACTATGAAAAAGTAAGCAACAACACTGTAGGATCCAATTAGACCATGTTATTCAGTATAGCTTACTCAATACTCTCTTAACAGCAACAACATGTAACAACCACCCAGAGAAGGCTGTTGTTGTGTATTTGTAATAATTATAAATGTGTGTACTGTAGGATCAAACGAGGTACTACTGTTCACTTTAAGTGCAGCCTTTTCGATCAAAACAAAAGCTGAAGTTCAAGTTCACATTTTCAGTCTTTTTATTATGATGGAACAACAACGTTGTGTTTACCTCTTCATCTATTACTCAGAGTTATTTACCAAGCTGCTTTAGATTCACAAGCATCCCCATTTGTCTATTGTCTACTGTGTGAAGGTCTGAAATAAAAACAAATTATGAAAAGAAATGATGGTTCTGAACCTCTCCTGTATTCTGCCCTCCCTGAACGTGCTGTGTTTAGTTTGGCAGATAGCTAACAGTTCTCCAATGAGAGGCAAAGTCTTCTTTCTTCAAGGATTTATTCTCCCACTTGAAGTTTAGTGTAAAACTGAAATACATACAACAAAAGAGGATTAAAATAATATATCTTTAAGTACCAAAGATGTTCAACTAACACAGTTTGAACACACAGCACACTCTCCGTCTGGTATAATGCTTTATACCACGACACATTGTCTTTAGGGAAAAGTAAGATGACCTCTGAGATAGGTTGCAAATACACCTTAGGAGTACCTTGTTTAACCACCCTAACTTCCACCTTGTGTATTCTATTATTTTGGCTGGGTACAGTCTTAACAATTAGTCCAGTAGGCCACTCAGTTCTTCTGGCCTGTGAATCTTTCAGTAGAACAACATCTCCTACTTGCAGGTTGCATCTGTCAGTGTGCCACTTTTTTCTGGGTTGAAGCATTGGCAAGTATTCTTGTCTCCACCTCCTCCAGAAATTGTCAGCAAGGCCTTGAACCCTTTTCCAGTGCTTAATAGAAAAGTCATTTACATCAAAGTCACCTTCGGGTGCAGATAGAGTATCTGCCTTTTATGTCAACAACATTGATGGAGTAAGAACTGCAGGAGTTTCAGGGTCAGAAGATACTGGAACCAAAGGTCTTGAGTTTATGATGGCAGTGAGCCATGAGGAGTGAGGAGGATTAAAAATCCAGGTACATTTGCTGTCTTGGAGGTGTGTCTTTAGATCAGGATCCTCTGTGTCAAGGTTGAGTTACTTACATGCTCCAATAAAATTTGTTCCCCGATCCAATCGGAGTGTTTTAATGGGTCCCCTGATTGCTGTGAACCGTCTGAGACCATTAATAAAGCTTGCTGTAGTCATGGCTTTCAGGACCTCAATATGCACCGCCTTGGTGCTCAAACAGGTAAATATGGCTGCCCACTGCTTGCTTTCTGCATGGCCTCCTCTTGTTCTTTGAGAGGTCACGGTCCATGGACCAAAGTTGTCCACTCCAACGCGTGTGAAAGATGGTGACGACGACAGCCTGTCTGCTGGCAACTCCGACATCTTCTGTTCCTCTAGTTTACCTCTGAGTCTTTTGCAAGTGACACATTTAGGTATAACAGTAGAAACAAGTTTCTTTCCTCCAATTAGTCATAGTCCGGCTGATCTCAAGGCACCTTCTGTAAAATGACGTCCCTGATGATCACAGCTGTTTGCTTGTGCACTTCCCTCTCCTCTTCTTCCTTCACTGTCAGGAACCTTCACCTCACTTCTGACTCTTTTGATTAATCTGGAAATAGCCCACACCATTGACTTCGACGAGGAGAACCTTTCAAACCTCTGTGCGCCAAGCAGATACTCTGGCACCGATGACACCTGTGTATTGATGGCTATAACCTCAGGACGGATTTCTTGATCTGCTGTAGAATTCCACTAAGTGAATGTCAATGTCCGTTTCACCTTTGATGAAGTCTGCCATCTCAACTGCCAAAACAGCAGCACAGAGTTCAAGACGAGGAATTGTATGTGCAAGACACGGCGTGAGTTTGGATTTCCCCATGACGAAGCCCACATGACACTCTCCTGTCAAGTAAGCTACAGCTGTTATAGCAATGTCAGAGGCATATGAAAACCCACAAAGTTCTTTGTAGCTAATGAAACAGGTACATAAGGTCTTGGGATATCAATCTGCTCCAGCTCTCTAACTGTTGCTAAATACATGAACCTTCATGCCACACTCTTTCACTGGTTTCTGCAGTTTATTGTCCTCATACCACAAGAACCTCAAAAAATCTCAATGTTCCTCACAGACTGTGAAGTAATAAAACATCTGCTGCACATCAGCAGTAACTGCGACTGGTTCTTTGCGGAAACGGATCAGGACCCAAATAAGGGTGTTTATCAGGACCACAAAGAGCATGTCATTAAGAGAAACTCCTTCATGCTTAGCGCTGGAATTGAACACTACTCTTATCTGCTCTGGCTTGCGTGGATGGTAAACGCCGAATAAGGGTAGGTACCAACATTCCTGGCCTTGTGTTAGTGGTGGAGCTGACTAGCAGAAATACAAATACAACAAAAGAGGATTAAAATAATATATCTTTAAGTACCAAAGATGTTCAACTAACACAGTTTGAAACAGAATTCAACACTTCCATTATAACAACAAGAATAAAGTCCGCTAGCTAAATGCTAACGTACAATTCAAAACGCTATAGACAGGCTAACAAAACTAGCATTATCATAACAGTGAAAATATAAAAGACCCGCCACCTTACACAAACAGCAGTAACCGCAACATACACAACTATACATATATACTACTCACAGGCATATGTTCTCTGCTCTGAAGGAGGAAGTTACTTCAGAAAACAAATCAATATATAGCTGAAGACAAACAGCAAAGTCCAGTCAGAGTGTAAATGATGTCTTTATGTTATTCAGTTGATTTAAATTTCACCAATAATCCATCTCCGTTCACATTTTGTTATTATTTTCTTTGTATAAACATGTTTTCTTTTGCAGTTATATTTTTGCTGTGTCACCTTTGACATTTGGCAGTTTGCTCAGTCTTCTCAATACTGAGGAGATATAAGACAGTGCTCTTGAAAGACGCGGATTAAAACGTAATAAAAACACAAAATAGAAGTCCTAACCTTACTTTGTCTGGGTCACAAGCATACCGCTTTGTTATCATGTTTATTTCAGTGTCTGTGCATTTTTTCCATGGCGTGCTAGTTTTTAAGGTTAGTAGAGTGTGCAGGTGGTTTCTCATGCAGCCTGCTGTTCACTTCTCCTTTTAAAGGTGTGCATGTGGAAACATGGTCTTGTGAAGCTGCTGTACTGAAATGATTGTGTTATATACATACAGGTATGTGAGCTCTCCCTTTGTTGTTTTGTTATGTATATTTCTTCTAAAAATCCTGGTGAGTGGCTGAACTGAGCCGGTGGTGAGTTGCATTAGGTGGTGGACTCCACCTATGGTCGTGAGCTCTGGGTAGTGCGGTCAGACATCCGGAGGGAAGGTCAGAGAAGAGCCGCTTATCCTTCATGGCACCGTCCTTGGAGGTGTTCCAAATGTTGGACATGCACAGAACCCATTGGAGGTACAGTCGTCCCTCGCTATATCGCGGTTCACTTTTCGCAGACTCGCTGTTTCGCGGATTTTTTTCAGTGTAATTTTGCATGCTTTTTTTTTTTTTACAGCATACTGTACAGTATGAACGCGCATTGTGTTCTGCATCCGAAATTGGCTAAGGGAGAACCACACATGTGTTCTGCGTCCTGATTAAGGGAGTACTGTACAAAATGTGTGTAAAAAGCTGTATAAAAGTGTGTGGTTAGGGGTTTTACAGCCTTAAAACATGTATAATAATTGTAAAACTTACTTCGCGGATTTCGTTTATTGCGGGTTATTTTTAGAACGTATCCCCCGCGATAAACGAGGGACCACTGTACTACATAGCTCATGCAGTCTGGGAACACCTGGAATGTGTTGGTGGGGAGGGATGTCTGGAACATCATGTATGAAACATAAAAACTGCAGCTCGTAAGTAAGGACATAGTTTTTAAGTTGACCGTGTAATTGCATACGATCACAATGAAATGCATTTGTTGTTTTGGAAGACTGAATGAAGTAGAAGTTAGTTGCACCAGTCTTACTGTCAGTTGAGTTGGAAACACTGGTGTGTAGAAGCAAGCTGGCTACCCAAGACAAATCTGAATGCAAATACCAACTGAAAAGAACAGATCAGAAGTATAACAACACTGATTGTTTTCTTTCCAGGATGAATACTGTTTAATGGTAATACAATAATTAGAGTATTGTTTAACCAAGAAGTGTCTGTTTGTAGAGAAAAAGAAGAATAACAGCAGCACATTAACTATTAGGCCCAGGAATCAGTGAAAGGACTCGAAAAGAGGGATTGCTATTAAAACTACAACTGAAAATAAAGGGGGAAAATAAAAACAGCTCTAAACAAAAAATACCTCCGGGGAGGGGAAAAAACTACAATCAGGAACAAAAACAATCTACTAAGAGGGAAGTGACTTGAATCAGTGTTAATTTCGTCAGACGAGAAGAGACGAAATACGTTCGTCAACGAGCCTTTTTCCCTTGACTAAGACGAGACGAAGACGAGACGATACAATGTTCTTAAAAACACTGAGGAAAAATCTGTCAATGTGCGTTTTTGTTGACGAATAAAAACGAGACAAATGTCTGCAAGAAATAAAAAATAAACAAAAACGTCCTCCTTGTTTTCGTCTAGAAAGTCCAGTCCTGCTGTCATGTGTTTGTGCCAACACTTCTTATACTGTAGGCAACGTCACAGCCACACGTTTGAGATCCTCTGGCTGCTCTCGCACCTGTGGCTTGAAAACGAACAGCATGCAGGAGAAACACGGCGTACGGACAGTGCAATCTAGAGCATGAAATGGGCCTTAGAAGTCAGGCCCAATAGAATTCGACCCGAGCCCAGCCCAGCCCGTATTGATTGACAGCTTTGTAGAGCTGGAACCCGTTTGCAGCCCGACGTTATTAAAATGTGTGCATATGGCATAACAGTCAAGAATGAGTCTAGCCTCCCCATTTGTGCTAAACACTGACAGTGATGGACTCATCTTAATTTTAACATTTTAGTAGATGCATTTGGCATAAAATCTATTTATTTATATTGAAATTTAACAATTGCATGTAGAAGATGACAGAACATGTCATAATAGGGTGTACCAGCTATTAGTAGATTAAAAAATGAAATCAAGTGCATAATAAATGTGTATTGAAACAACAGACAAGACACTTAGCAAAGTTGCATTGAAGATGAATTCATTCAATTCAATTCAATCAAGACAATTAATCAATATGTTAGCTGTGGAACACAAGTGAACTGGAATTAATAAACAAAAAAATAATAATTCCTGAAATAAATAGAAAAAGACTAAAATGTTTTGACTAAAACTAGACTAAAATATCCTGTGTTCACGTTTGACTAAAACTAGACTAAAATTAAACTTTTAGTCGACTAAAATATGACTAACAAAAATGATTTGTGAAAGACTAAAAGTGACTAAGACTAAGAATGAACTTTGAAACAAGACTAAGACTAAGACTAAATTGAAAAATGGGTGACAAAATTAACACTGACTTGAATGATCTAAAACTCAGTAACTTAGACGGCTATGAAAATGAAACGGCAAAAGGCCAACAAAAAAGAGTTACTTTTCAAAACAAAACAGGAAAGACAAGACAAACGTGGAGACAGAACAAAAAAACTTGACATACCGGTGTGACAATTAACATCCACAAACCAACATAGACACTTAAAAAGATGAAGAAAGTGAGAGGTAAAAAAGAAAAGGGCAAAATAAATGCTCTGTACTGAATAAGAGACTTACTATGTTACACTAGTAGCTATATAAACATATCACTTCATTCATTGTGAACATACTCGCAAAATGTTTGCAGACATGCATATCTCATTAGCTGTCCTTCAATATCCAACCTTCCAATACGATATCCATGTGTGTAGCAACTACAAAAAATGTAAATCTTTCAAATGTGCTATAAAGATGTTAAAAGAAATCAGATCATGTCATCAGTTTTAGAACTCCCTGTACAGTCTGAGGGTGCAGAGTATCCAAACAGCCTCTTCCCAATTTATGTACGAACATTTGGTGCAGTCAACATTTAAAAGTGCCTTGATCACAGTGAGTACTGTCAATCGCCTTTTTGCAGCCTTCTAGCCAAAAACAAAACACGTCTCTGCCATCATGCTGAAAGTAGTGAAAATAAGCTCGCAAAATACTGACACATAGCTGCACCTGTTTTTTCCTCTGTTACCCCTCTAAAGCAGCATCCAACAAACTGACGGGATTGGTTCTTGAAGAATGTGATGGATGAGTCCCAGGCTGTCTGAGTCAGCATTACAAATGACGATACCACACTCTTTCACTCTCGCTCTTGATGAATTTAAAGGCACGTTGGTGGCACATGGACAGCAATGTCAGTCAGTCTGTCAGTTGTTCCAACACTTCTTACTTCGATCTGAAATATCATTTAAATGGACTAGCATGAAATTCATGTTTCCCTGAGGATGAATCCAATTGATTTAGTATTCTAGAGATAGTATTGAGCTTTCCTCTTGCAACGTGTAAACATTTTTGGCTTTTATCAAAACAGCTTGACAACAGTTAAAACATTAAATTCAGCACAGGTATCCACGGTACCTGGAGAATGAATCCCAATGACTTTGGTGATCCTTTAGCTTTCTCTCTAGAGACAGTAGCAGGTCAAAGTTTTTGCTGATCCTGTAAAATATCTGGTGGACTGACATCAAATCTAGTACATTTATGAATCCCAGATAAAGAATCCTACTAACTTAAGTGATACTGTGACGTTTCCTCTTGTGCCACCATGAGACTGATTTTGTATATCATAATATCGAAGCTCTATACATACAGGTACATAACTTAGAGGTGACTGATCGAACTAATCAGTCAGTTCAGAGTTTATTAAATCATCACCATTGCCGTCATCATTATCTGTTACCACCACATTTCTCCCCGTTTTTCACTGTCCATGTTCTTAGCAACAGCCGCCGTAAATCAGGTTGTTCTCTGCCTCGGCAGCGAGGTCAGTGTTATACTTAGTGAGACACGTCCAGTCCCATCTATTCACTGAGTCCTTTAAAACCTGCAGGTTTCTCACAAAGGGACAATAATGTTTTCTTAGCAGCATGAAGGACGTGGAGACCATCAGCTGACCTGTTCATTCATCCTGATGATGCTTCTTCATTATCAGGGAAAAGAATGATGAACAACTAAAGTGCTGATTTCCATTTCCACTTCATAATTCAGTCATCTCTACAGTTATATAGTGACTGTTGTGAATTATATCTTTGATTTAAGAGATCAAAAAATGATTGACTGGGTCTTTGACACTGACTGAACAGGAGAACAGGAGACAGGAGAGTTGAATATGTCGATATACATTCACAGTCACACACCGATGGCAGCAAGCTACCACCCAATTCAGGGTTCAATGTCTCGCAAGGACACTTTAACATGTGGACAGGAGGATCAGATGTGGACACCTGAATTTCATCAATCAACTTGTCAGTTTTCGGGTTTTCCAATAGATGTTATGAGCTGGCTGCAGGGATTCAAGTCACACGCGGTCCAACACTGATGTAGAGTGATCTCAGCTCAGAGTCAATGGATGTACCAGTCATTGGCTGGATGTTTCACTGTGTGCTGCTGCCTTCTGGTGGTCAGATGAAGAACTGCAGCATCTTTTTTACAGACTGCACGTTGTCATTGTTCCACAATTATGATAATAATTATAGCACACACTATTTACTGATAGACTGCGCTTTATTTTGGCATATATAAGACGTAGATCTACAGAAAATGATGATGCAACACATGTATGAGTAGACTCCTCTGGAAAAAAATAACCAAGTGCCAAGTAAAATGCTCTACCTGAGGTTTATTACTGGATGTATTTGATTTTTTCCCTATTTCATTCAAGCTCCATTATTTATGTTGAGTGTTGAGCGATTATATTAAATTGTCAAGAATTGTGTTTGAAAAAATGTAATTAGGTGTAATTTCTACCACTTTGAGGTGATATTTTAAAAAACAAACTTAATAAAGTGTGTGAAGTTCTAAAGAAACATGATCTGGTCTTTGTAGAACAGTTTGACAGTGAACATGAGTCATTTAAATTGGTAATTATCCAGCAGCAGCCTTCTGTCTTGACAGTGGCTATTTTGGTTCAATCATTTGAAGACCGTCTCGCTGCTTTCAGAGCTTGTTTGAAGACGTGTGTGTGTGTGTGCGTGTTTGTTTGTGTGTGTGTGTGAAGCGTGGCTGGCTGATAGGACGCTGTTTCCAGTTTTGGATCATTTCCGAGCAGATTTTTTTTACTGTGTGGGCAGTTCTCATCGGGAACAGGCCGACACATCCCTGCAGCACACACTGTTCCTCCAAATACGCACAATAAACCTGCTGGATTCAAGCTTCCTCCAAACAGATGACTCCACACATGATGGATCTGAAGAGGAAAGAGCAGAATCAGTTGATGGACTTTGAACAGACTGCATACGTAAACTACACTGAGGTGATTGAACCGACATCCTGACTGTGTGTCATCTACATTTTCCACAAATGACCTTTCCCCTCCTTGATTACAGTCTCCTCAGAACAACAGGACATGTGGGCCTGAATGCATTAGGACAGACATTTGAGATTTTGAGTATTTCTTGCATTGATATTTTTATGAGTTTCAGCTCATTAGCCGTCAGCTTCTTTTGGTTCACTCTCACTGTTCTCATTCCATTAGCCGCAGCAAGCAGCTGTTTTCAGATAACCTTGTGAGGTAGCCAGATTTGCGAGATCATGCTAGAATCCATCTTTCCAAGCTTCAAGCTATGCATCTGTATCCAAACCACAGTGGTTAGGATCAGTCAGCATCCTATGAGGAACTACTGGCAGCTCCAGGTGTCGTATAACACTATGTGTGATACTATGATATGTTGGTTTGATTTACCAACTGGCTCTACTAATCTGATTGGTTAAAGTTAGCGCACATTATAGATGATGATGTATGTATTGAAGGATATGTACTCCTTACAACTCCTTACATGGATTCTTTATAACAAACCACATGATGCAGTGAGTTAGTTTTGAGATAACAAGCTAAAAAATCCACTGACAGATATTTCCCTCAGGAATTGGTAGAGACCAAAATCAAAGATTAAAGAGGGTGAACTCTAGACTTTCATTCATCAGGTGACACAAACACAACTCTAAATATATCATCATGTTGCTGGATGTGGAAATAAAAGACTGACTGACGTTTAATATCAACTTAACATGTACTGATTTGTCTTAACAGGGCTGTTTCTAGCTGTTTGGGGGCTCCTATGGAAGATGCTATGTGGGGGCCCCTATTTTGTTGAAATCTGAAGGAGAGATTCCTAACCTTTTCAGTTGATCTGTGGCGATGCAACAGTCTGTTACATTTTAAGAGGAAAACAGGCTGGAGTACATTAATGCAACAGATGCAGCATGTTCCTGATTACCTGACTGGATTTGTGTACCGAAGCTCTGCCTGTCTTTAAAGACTGTTTACTCCTTTTTACCTGCGTCCCAAGTGCAGCATTTCAGTCCTCTCTCTGTGCTGCGCAACAGTGAGATTACATAAAAATGCTATTCAGGGCCACTGCTAGCCAATTTGGTGCCCTAAGCAGAATTGCTTTATGATGCCCCCTCTAACATCAAACAAACCTGCTACTGGCAGGTGTGTGTGTGACTGCTGTAGCCTAATTGAACAAACCACTCTGTGATGGGCACCAAACCATGATGTATTATTATTATAATATTATGTTGCCTATAGTAGACTGATGATGGACATTACAAAAAGGATTTAGTTTAAATGATTCATCATTATGATCATCATAATTACGATTGTTAACCATGTCCCCGTCTCCTGCAGCTGAACTGCACGTCAGCTTCGAGGTTAACCCCCTTTACTTTCTTCAGAAGTGTTGTAACACACACAAGCTCCTGTGGTGACTTTAGAGACACCGTGGCCTTTATTTGATCACACACTGTAACCTACCCCGTAGTACTGTATTACTCTGTACCTCCTACTGGGCTGTCACGCAATGAGTGACGTCTGCCGACAGGTATGGAGAGATGAATAACAATAAAACAATAAACAATAAAAAAACAAAACTAGTGAGAATAATACTGATGTTTCAGTTAGTAAGAAACATTTACATGTAACACTGCAAACGACTGTTTTGATGCCATGATGAAATTGTTAATGGTGCCTACCGTTATTCTCCTCACTTCAGTGAATGGTGAGCTGCTGTCATTCATCCCATCATACCTGTCATCAGAAGTTGCTTACTGCATGGCAGCCCAAAGATGATTTTGACTTGATTACCCCACAAGCAAAAGTCAGCTTCCCTATCATAGCAGCTTAGCTTTGCTTATAACCTATAAAAAGAGCTTGTACTTAATTTCTTTCTTTTTTTAAAAAAAAAAACCTTATGTGGTTTTTGAAGCATAAAAGTGATTCACACAACAAATGAGTTGGTTTGTCTGGCTACAAATAAAGACAGGTACTTTTGATTCTCCTAAAATATTTTGAGGCTGAACTTGCAGCTTGGGAGCCCCCTGGTGGCTGTGGTCAGGATATTGACATGTTTTGATCTGACACCCTGAAGTGAACCTGCTTCAGCAGCAGACACAAAACATGCTCATGTACAGACCATGTATGCGTTTGGAGCTTGTACAGGCACAGTCCTCATTCTGTGTAAAAATGCATTCTGCTACAGCCATGAATTATCTGTTATTACATCGATCATAACTTAACTGCCAAAGCATTTTCAATATGCAGTGAAACAAATGTCAGAATGTTCTGGTGCACATCGAGGACACGCCACTGTCACATTTTCTAGTACTGACCCGCATCAACTCCCAGAAAAGCAGCAATTTGAAGCCATTCTGTCCGTGGATCGACGCATTTCAGCTACACGTAATTTCATGACGGTGTCTTACAGCATCAAGTGGTGTGACATTACGAGATGCAGCCAGCAGCACGCTACTTGTCACCAATTCAAAATTTTAAAAAATCCTTGTTTGAGTTGGATGACAGCTCATTTTTGACATTTTTAACCTTTTCATTTGCATGAAAATCACTGAGATTGAAGACATTTTTTTATATTTAGAGATTAGACTTTATTTACCATCAGACATTTTCCATTGTGGTAAGTTTCTTGCTATGAAGAGAGCTGTTTTTGTTGGATTGATGTTGTGACGACACATTTGACATTTGATTCTGCTTGGTCTTGCTTGGTCCTCCTAGAAAGCAGGCTATCCAGCAACAGCGGAAACACACGATGATACAGCTTGCTGTGGCTAAAGTGAGCCAAATACTGACAAAACAATGGCACCAGGAATAAAATTCAATGTAGAGGATAAAACCTTCATTTTCTGACAGCAACCAAAAAAATATATATATATTTTGTGACCTTCTCCAGCTTCATTTCCCATCTTTAAGGAGCGTTGAGCTTCTTGAGGCTCTGCTGAGCTTTCTGAGCTCGTCTGATTCTCTCCTCGAAGAAGCTCTGTTGGTGCTGATTCCTCTGATCCAACCGGACCAACCACTGCTCCCTGAGCCTGGAGTGAGGGAGACAGAGAGAGGGAGAGAAGTGGGTGTTCAGACTGGAACTATGACGAAAAAGGTTTATAGACTGTCTGTTTATGTATGTGCAGCAGCAGCAACATGCAAAAGGCCTGAGTGAAGGTGAATATAGATCATTAGTCAGATGTCAAGTATAAAAGATGAGATGTTCTGCTAAAAGAGAAAATTGCAAGAGGCTCCGATGGGGCTCGGTAACCAGGAGACCAAGAATCAGGAGACAAATAATGTGTTTATAATCTGGTGTGATGTGTGTAGAGGTCTGGATGGTTCTGATATCGCAGTCTGCTGTCGCTTTCAGGAGATTTAATGAAGGTTAATGCCGTGAACAGCTGTACAAAGCTGCGTCCTGCTGCCTACAGATGCTGCAGGGATTCCATGACCTGACGGAGAAGATGGATGTTGTATTTTTCATCCTGTGACGCAAACAAGATTTAGCTCTCTTTCAAGAAAAGCGGCACCAGTGAGTCATGTTCAGTATTCATAACGACACAAATAATTGACATGAGAATGAAAAAAAACAACCTTTGAATACATGTCAAATTGCAGAAAATTGCGTCATTATTTTTTTCTTTTCTGTGTTCTTGATGCTACTGAGAGCGTATATTGTGGGACACAGCATAATGTCACATTGTGTTGCAGGTTCAGGTTGACACACGGGACCTTAAAAGCAGATTTTTTTTTTTTCATTGTAGAACATGCTTTACACTGAAATATTGACATTTATATGCTTTTCCGAGACTCACACAGAACCTCACCAAAACATATTAAACCTTTTGCAGAAATTGGTTCTGAGGAATGAGTTGAAAGAAGACTAAAGTCTTTTATATTTTGCTTTGTGTGGACTGACTTCAGTGATCAGGAGGCAGAGATGAGCAAAGGTTTTGTCACAACATCAGGGGCCAGTATTTACCCTGACAACATAACTCCTGGGTTTAAATTAATCGTGCAGACATCCAGTGAAACCTGATCTGCAGTCAGTCGCTGTCAGGGCTAATTGTGTTACGGAAAATAAAGAACAGCGTGTGTGTGTGAGGCTGTGTTAGCTGTGACAGGATTAATATTGTTGTGTCTGTGTTAGCGAGGGTTTGTCTGTCAGCGCATTTTGTCATGTGTCAGTTAATCTTCAGCGTTCTGTTCGTCTGTCCTCGGTCATTCACTCTGATCTCCTGGATTCAAACGTAAAGTCGAGCTGCCGCTAATCAACATTCTCAGGCTACTATGTGATGACAGACAGACGAGCTGCAAACACAACCGAGGCATTTTCCTAACTAATCAAGTTATGAAGCAGGGATGGGGACAAAGGATAGTAATAAAGTTTATTTTTATTTCCTTTCTGACCCTGTTGCACCCTGCAGTTCATCCAACTTAATAAACTCATGTCTGTCCAAACTTTTGTTCAAACCGACAGAACTTTGTTTTGAATGTCAGTAGAGATTCCAAAGCATCCAAAGATACTGAGCATGTCAGGCTGAATCAAAATCAAAAATCAAAACAGAACATGAAGGTTTGTGGTTGAGTCTGAATATTTTTTTTTCTGTAAACATCACAGAGCTTTAATAATGATGACATGATGTGGAATAATATATATGATACTGTCAGATGCAGTGAAGGAACATGAAACATGAAACACTTTTCAAATCATCAGTCAGGGCCGTTTCTAGCTGTGAGATGCTATTTGGGGGCTCCTATTTTGTCAAACTCTGAGGGAGAGATTTTAACTTTTTGAGATGATCTGTGATGATGCAACAGTCTGTTACAAACAGTAAAAAATAAATGCCTTAACTTAATTTATAAAAATACAATGGACCACCCTGCATATTAACGTGCAAACAATAAAAATCAAAAACTAGTAAGAATATTACTGATGTTTCAGGTAATAAGAAAGATTTACATGTAACATTACAACCCTTGATTGTGGTATGTATGACCAATTTTGATGTTTTAGACCACTTCAGAAGATCAACAGAAATCAGCAAAGTACTTTGAAAATATTACCTTGAGCTCTGTATGCATGCGTTTTAGTCTGCATATAGCAAGAAACAACTCTGTTATCAGTTATAGACTGGATTGACATGGAGGATTGGAGGGCAGGTGAATGGTCGGATGTACTGACAGGATGGACTAATGCCTGACTTAGACGCCAAAGACTGCTGTTTGTCTCCTCTGTCCAACCAACAGTCAGCGTTGGTTTCTTTTCATTTTTCCTCAAACTCAAGTCCTCAAGTCCAACTGAATTTTAAACTTTCCTCACTTCTCCTGTGAGGAAATATAAATTGACACTTCAGGTAATGTGCATATTGAGGAAAAAGCACTGTTAGGGCATGTCCATGTAGACAGCATGTAAACTTGCGTTGAGTGTTTCTCATGTCATGACATCCAAGCGGTGAGATGTACTGTCAACTTCTGAGCTGCCCTACTGACGTCCAGCCAGTGAATATTGACTCGAAACATTTGCTTCCCCTTTTTCAGCACACGCCAATATAGAGTTTAGATCACATCTCCATTCATCCACCATCTCAATACACGTAAAATGTATTTGTAATGATCAAATGCCTGAGAGAAAGCTGATGTTCTCATCTCAATATTCAGCATTAAACTGGATGCTCACCCACAATGTCTGACGGTAGAATTCACCCATGGCACTGACATCATCTGCCCCTTTGCAATATTCAGTGTTGTTTCCATTCAGAACTGAAGAATTAAGACATCAAATGTGAGGGTCATGAATTAAACTGGAACTTTTAGCCCTTTGAATCACAGCGAGCAAAGCTATTCCTGGTGAGAGTAGCACGCAAACTGGTAGTGATGAAACTAATAGTTTCATGCATGATCAATGATGAAGAAGGTAAAAATATTTAAATATTTTTCTAAATTTCCACTGGGTGAATTTTGGGAAGTAGATGTAGTCTTGTAAATAGTGACTCTGTAACATCCTTTGCGTTAGTTTGCAAAATCATAAAAAAACTTTGTGACTTCTTACAATCTTACAATAGGTCAGATTTTAGTTTTCGTCTTGGTTTACTAGTGTGTATTCAGCATTAGAGAGATGGATGCATTTCCACCTTTCTGGCTATCATGCATCTCAAATGAACTCAGATTTTAGTCCATCTCGATTGTTCCTCAGAGCCATTTTAATTTTTAGAACATCCATTACATTACATTTAGCTGACGCCAAAGCGACTTACAGGGAACAATTTGGCTTTCAGTATCTTGCCCAAGGACACTTTGACATGCAGACTGGAGGAGCCGGGGATCGAAGCGCTGATCATCTGATGTGGACGACCCGCTCTACTTCCTGAGCCACAGCCGCCCCACATCCAATACCTCCCCAGTCCATCCAAGAGGCATGAATTGTGTGTGAGTGAGATCGTAACCAACAAGACTTAAGCTGACCACAGCTGTTATCCCGCGACAAGCTACAGACTCATAACAGACCCCTTCCAGGATGACAGCATTTAAAATGACAGGTTTGAGGTGGTAGAATAGCTTTTGCTGCTGACCGTGTCAGAGAGCTGCTCCTCACACGGTTCTCCTCCTCGTCCATCTGCTCGCTGTGCTGAACAATCCTCTGCTCCCAGAATGACTTCAGCTTGTGTTTGTCATGGATCCGGGCTGCGTTCATCACCTGACAACAGGAAACAAAGTGCCGTCACACAAACTCCTCGCTGAATGTTTGAAGAGCATTCTTCTTCAGAAGAAACTGTCCCATAAACACTGAACTTACTGCTACTCTCCTCTTCTTTTCTCTTTTTTTGTCTTCTGTCTCTCCTATTCTTCTTTTTCTATTTCACTTATCAGTAATTCCTCATTATTCTTCTCCTCTCTTCCCCTCTTTCTTTCTTTTTTACATCTCTTTATGTCCCTCTTTCTGTCCTCTCTCCTTTCCTTTCTCCTTTATCTCCCCGTTTAACTCCTCCCCTGCTCTCCACCTTTCTGTTCTATTGTCTCCCTAACTGTTCTCCTCTCTTCTGCTCCACTCATTTCATTTTCTTCTCTGTCCTCCCTTCTTCTTCTCCTTCTTCTCCTCCTTCTTTTCTATTGATTTGCCTCTTCCTATTCCCTTTTTTCCTCTCTTCCTTCCTTCCACATGTTCTTTTCTCTTCTCTTTTATCACTTGCTTCCTCCTCTTGCAGATTCTCTCTTTTCTTTTCTCATTTCATTTTGTATTCTCTCTGTCTCTCCTTTTCTTTTATGTTCTGTCCCTGACACACTGAGACTATCCTGCCTTTGCTCTGCTATTCCTTCTTTTCTCTTCTTCTCTGGTTTTGCCCCTGTGTTTCAGTTTTGGAAGTTCAGATTAAGAGAAGGATCATAAGCAACCAATATGTTGTTTGTCACATGACTTGTTTCTGACTTATCATTTGTCATTTTTACTCCTTTGAACATTAGTTTACACTTCAGGGTATTTACTTAATGGATTGATCCTTTAATATGTCAGCACAGGGAGGATTGAATCTCTTCATGTCACCACATGTGAGGATATTTTGATTTTCACTGTTTCTATTCATCTGTCCACAGTAGTGTCATTACACATGCACCTACACACACACACACACACACAGACTCCTGCATACACTAAAAGTGTAAAGATGACTAAGGTGTGGTTAAAATCCTAGGGCCGTTTGGTTAAGCCATGTGACATCTAAGTAATGTACAGCACCGTTTTAATTTCCCAAAGTGCTGTTCACAATATACCTAGAGGCCCTGATATGTTATCCATAATGATGAATATAAAATAAAAAATCACATCTGTTTCTGTTTGTCACCAAAACATGACTAGAAATACAGACCTCCAAGTGAGGTTAGCCTTTTTATAAAGCATAAACACAATCTGCCCACAACCCTCACCATAAGGTTATGTTAAGGTTAGATTGCAGATAATGTAGAAAGTGAGAATTTGGAAAAAGGTGGTAAGGATATAAAAACAAAATCTCTGTACCTATTCCAGAACTGTCATTGTCTGGCAGGAGGGTTGATTCAGTGTAGATAGGCTTGTTGTCTCTTGTTATGTAAAATGCCAGAAGAAAGTCACTGAAGTGAAGCATATTGGTTTAAATGAACACGGCACAGTGTCGACTCAGGGATCAGCCCCGCCTCTGAGAAGATCTGTTTTTTCATTTGTTTTCCCTACGGTATCTTCTCCTGCATTATAATATCTGCAACTAAAGCATGATTTGCTGTTGATGTGTTTTTCAAAAGTGCCTTGATGCATGAGATGGGACGTGTTTACTCTATTAATGGTGGCGAGGAGAAGAGCAAGCAATCCTCAGTGATGTATACTATCTCGTCTGTGGTGATTTGTCACATCAGCACTGAGTTACGGGATACCAACCTTGCAGTATAGCTCTGTTCGGTTTGGTTTGTTGATTTTTGATCATTGGTGGTTGTTAGAGTGTGACTGTCAAGCACTGTGGTATTTGGGGTCTGTCCTAAAAGTCCCCATGAACTCAAAGTTAAGTGTTTTTGTCTGGCACTATATGTCACCTATGACAACAATGACAAAAAATATAATTTACTAAACTAATGAACTAAATTTACAAGAAAAATCCATTGAAACACTTTCTCTCTTCTGATATTCACAATATATTGGCTGCTTTTCCCTCTGATGTCCCCCAGCTGCTCAGATTCAACTCTCTGTGATTTATGGACAGATAGCATCAGCCTAGTGACTTGCTAAAGTAGCTAACCGCTAATTAACTGCTGCTAATTGAATCTGCCATTAGCAAGCAGGACTCAGGATGCAAAGCCCCGGTCTCTGGTGTGAAAGTGCTGCACTATGTATGCCCACCACTTCCCTACCTACAGCTAAAATGTATCTCTACCTTCATTAGAATACTTTTAATCACTGAACAGAATTCAGGCAGCAGTTTTGTTTCCCTCAAATGTCATTCAGCAAAACTAATTAGTTGTACAGGAACATGATTTTTCCGAGACAGGGTTTGATTTTCTTACTTTTATTCTCACGTTGCTCAGTTCACACTCTGTGTGTGTGTGTGTGTGTGTCATTAACACCACAGCTGCTGGAGTTAAGCTGAATGTTAATGTCACAGTAGTGACACAGTAGACACGCACCCCGTCAACTGTCTGTGTTCCCCGAGCTCCTGTATACTCTAATAGCAATATCATCTAATGTCATAGTAATGACATGATGTACACATGGCCCATTCCCCATGGGTGTGTGTGTGTGTGTGTGTCTGTGTGTTCACCCTATGTGGAAGCCCAGAAATAAAAATAAATGGATAAAATATAATAAATATATTATATAAATATAAACACTATATGATTTAGTATCTCATAACTATGACTGATTTTCGTAAATCCACAACTCGGCTATACAGTAACATGTACAGACTTTATTATAAACAAAATTATTATCTGAAAAATTATATCTGTTAATAGTTTTTTTCTAGTGTGTGTGTGTGTGTGTGTGTGTGTGTGTGTGTGTGTGTGCATGTGTGCGTGTTCTTGTGGCGGCTAACAAAATCCCTCAACAGGCGAGTCAGGCAGAAGGCATTACAAAACTTTCATATCCTCTCTCTCTCTCTCTCACTCACACTCACACTCTCTCACACACACACACAATGACTTTTATTCAAATCCATCCAAACAGCTGATCGGCACGACACAACAAACTTCCATGCTGGGATTAAAACAGCTGACAGTAGCATGTCTGTGTGTGTGTGTGTGTGTGTGTGTGTGTGTGTGTGCAATTACCGACCTTACTAAGTGTGGGCTTGGGTGTCGTTCCACATTCACCAACAGTGGACTTGAAAACTAACAGGGGACATTTTTTAGGTTAGTCATACCTTAAATCAGCCTAAAATCATGTCTAACATGCTCTGGTAAGGTTTATAAATTTTTTGCGGTCCACTCTTGGAGTGTTTAAGTACCTTCTCATGAGTGCCACTACTGGTTTGAACAATGAATTTCAACAACCCATTGCACACAAGTCGCTTTTCACACTTCTCATTGTTTGGCTTGAAGTCCCAGGCAGCCTTTCAGACTGTAGATGGGCAATTAAACAGGCCACTGAGTGAAAAGACCAAACATGATTTGTTATGTTTTTGTAACAAAAGGCACAGCTTTAGTTGGTTTCAAGTTTGACACTATTAAAATAAAGGGCAACCCAGAATGCATTAGAGAAATTTGTATTTTATAATCAAATAAGAACAAAACAATTCTCTACTAAATAGTCTCTTCAAAGTGATCTGGTATTATGTTTTTTTGTACCATAAAGGCTGAAATATAGTTGAAGGGGTCCACTGTTGACTGGCACACAATGACACAAGTTACCGCTTAGATACCATGGAGTGAGATTCTCACTCTAGCATGGATAAATAAATGGATCATTATCAAAAGAAAATAATAATCTAAACCAGTGTTGTAGTACTTGAGATCGGTCTTGGTCTTGAGATTACTTTTTAAGGTCTTGGTCTCGTCTCGGAATTGACTGCATTTTTACTCAGTCTTGTCTGTATGCTTCAGGTTATTTACCCGCGCAAGTATATTGACACATTACCTCACTGCATTACCTTTGTGTGAGAGTGAGGAGTAAGGCTATGTGTTTTATTCCTACGTTACGTTTTTTCTTGTGATTTAAAAAAAATGACAAGACACAAGATTTGGTAATTGGGTGTTGCCTGCCTCTGTCACTTGTCATTTTACAGAAAATAAACATTTTAAACACTTTCATGAGATAATGGACAGTAAGTACACACCAATCTCTAGAAGACCAGTTTCTGAGAAACGGATACCAGAGTTGGTAATTAACAACAGATCTCTGGTCTGATCGCAGGCTTCGCTCTTTTCTTGGAGTGACTGCCCATGTGTGCTCTGAATCAAAGGATTCCTATGCAGTTGAATCCTACCTATTGGACTGTAGGCGTTTTACAGGTAGACATAGTGCAGAACGAATTGCTTCTGCTTTTGAGGAGATAACAGAGGAATATGCTATCCGCCAGAAGATAAGCTCTATCATCACAGACAATGCTGCCAATATGAAATGCGCTTTCAAAGTTCACATGCCACAACACCAGTCTGATGAGAGTGAGAGTGAGGAGGAGAATCTAGAATATGAACATTTGTGGGAGGACATGAATTCAGTGGAAGACACAGAATTACCCTGGTCATCAGGTAAATGGCTTTCCTGTTTTGCCCACTCTCTGCAGTTAGTTGTCAATGATGGAGGTGAGGTCAATCTCCCGCACCATAACCAAAACATCACGGTTCACAACTCTGTTACATAGTAACTCACAATTAAAAGACATGGTTGAGGCTATGTTTGACGCAAATAAGACTATTCCAGCAGCAAACACCACTCGTTGGAACAGCACTTTCAAACAAGTACAGGCCCTCACAGCCCTGGACCACAAAGCCCTGAACGAAATGTGCAGCAAAGACTATGAGGATGTAGTCTTCAGTGCTCACGAGTGGAACCAGCTGAAGGAACTTAGTGCAGTTCTTGCACCATTCTCCGAGGCAACAGACAGGAAAGAAATCAGTTACAATTAGCATGGTGGTTCCAACTGTCCTGGACTTGAATACACACCTCCTCAAGACGGAAGAGACCCAAATGCAGTGCTGGCCATTAATTAGAGCCCTTCGGCAGTCTCTGCTGAAAAGATTCTCCGGAAACATGGCCAAAGAGAGTGGAACAGATGAACCTTTTAACCACAATGTGTACTGCTGGATCCACAGTTTGGCCTAAGCTGGGTGGATCTGAACATTACAAATGGAGGAAATGCAACATCAGTGAAGAAGTTCAGAGATGAGCTGAAGAGGACACTGACAGGTTAGTATTATCCAGTAAATTTTATAAATAGTAGGCCTTAAAAGTCCTTACATAGTCAAAGTTGAATTATGGTTTTAATTTAATTTGTTTTATTTTTGTCAGAATAATTTTGCAAATTATTGAACGTCTACTGAACTGCCTAATATTTTTGCATGCCCCACAGTTACATTTACTACAATAGCACCTTGATGTCAAACCTAAAGAAATAACAGTTCATAGAATCATGCAGACATCTCATCTCTTTAAATCTAATCCTGTCATTGTGTATTTGTTTATGTTTTTCAGACACTTTGTTGTCAGAGGTGGAGAACATGATTGACAGTGAAGGAAAAGCAACTGACTCTGGGGCCATGAATGTGGATTCATCCAGTGATTTGCCAACAGTCAAATGCCCACGCCTTCTGTCCCGCTACAAGTCTCACAAGAAGCGCAACTCAGACCAGAATTCAAGTGTTATAACACAGATAAGCAAATACTGCCATCAATAATAATAATAATAATAATAATAATAACACATTTTATTTAAAATCGCTTTTCAAGGTACTCAAAGACACTTTACATAAGAAGAACATAAAGTCATCAAAACAATATGAGATAGTTCACTAAAAACACAATAGAGGTAGAAACTGAGGTAAACATTAAAGGCAATTTTAAAAAGGGGTGTTTTTGTTAGAGATTTGAAGGTGGGCAAGTCAGTACATTCATGGATGTATTTGGGGAGAGAGTTCCAGAGGGAGGGGGCAGCTGCAGAGAAGGCTCTGTCGCCTCAGGTTCGGTGTTTGGTCCTGAGTGTTGGAGTAAGGAGGTTAGCATCAGATGAATGGAGGCTGCAGAATGGATTGTGGCAATGGAGCAAGTCTGTGAGGTAGGAAGGGGCCTGGTTATGGAGGACTTTGTGTGTGAGGAGGAGGATTTTAAACTGAATTCACTGTGGAACTGGGAGCCAGTGGAGTTTCGTGTTTTGGCACTGCAGTTTGTTCTGGTCATTGACTCTGACACTGACAATGCACTCATCTTCTGGGCCAAAAAACATGACCGATTCCCACAACTCTACAAGTTAGCACTGAAGGTGCCGTCAGTCCTGCCTCTTCAGCACCAGTGGAGAGGGTTTCAGTAGAGAGGACATCATAATGAGACCCCATCGAGAACGTTTAGGTCACAGAATGTTGCAGTCTCTGATATTTCTAGAATGCAACCAAACTCTACTACTTTACTCTACTTTAAAGTCCATGTTTTTGTGGTCTTTCACAATGTCCACGTCATGTGTTTATCATTCGTTGTGAGCGTGGACTTAAATGTTCTGGCACTGCAGTTTGTTCTGGTTTGGCATATGACGTCATCATTTTTGAAACTGCTTGCACCAAAAAATGTACTGTGTTAGGTGGATGGTAAATCAGTCGATACCGTGTTAAATAAAGATGGTTAAGTTGATTTCAGCTCCTTAGTGTTTGTATTTATTTGCTCATAGAAAATAAAGGAAAAATCCCACACATGAAATCCATCTCTGCAAAAGAGGTAAATTAAGAGGAATCTTCATTTGTTTTCTATGGGTGTTTTATGGGAATGTGGATTACTTACAGATATATTTGAGGGGTGCTTATGGTTTGCATGTTCCACATTTTATCATAAGTGGGTCATGCAGTGTGGGACACTGGTCTGGTCTTGGTCTTGACTTGGTCTCGCCCTGCCTCGGCCTTGGTCTTGGTCTCGACCCCTCAAAGTTTTGGTCTTAGTTATAGAGACCAAAATTGCTTTTTGCACCAGGCTGTAAACATGTTTATTTCTGTTGGACATTTTAACATGGGTGCTTATGGAGGCTGAAATGTTCTGTAGCCAACCTGTAGCATTTACGGTCTTTGGCACTTCCACATTTGCTTCATTTCCCAAAAACAGAGTTTGCCGCTTGGAGTGGGCCTTGTGTAGTGTAAAATAAAGTTATTGCCCTAATGTGAGCAGGGGTTTTTACCCTTTTAGCCATAATACAAAGCCAAAATACACAGACAGCTATGGTCAAGAGACAGTGAATGGGAGTGAGAGAGCACCAATAGTGATAAAACTAGTGAATAAGAGAAACAGAAAGTTATTTTCCAATATTTGTTTCATAGCAATTCAGTTCTGTGGTGTCTAGGCTGGGGGTTGGGCTCCAGGTGCTCTCATTACAGGGATGGGTGTGGTGCTGTGGAGCTGTCTGCACACACCTGAAGCTGATCATCTCGAGCAGTATTTACAGGCTGGCCTCCTGCATGCTGCTGCCAGATTGTCACCGCGTCGTGGTAGATCAACTAGGCTCCTCATAAGACTTTGTAAACTGAGATTTATCTGAGTATTGACTTTTATTTCTGTCTCCAGACTCCAGCTCTTCGCCCTCCTCACCACCAGGCTTCTGCACCAGTCCGCCCCAGCCTAAACCCCTCGACGGCCTCTCCCTACCTCGTCCCCGGCTCAAGCTCCCCCCATGAGCTCCCCTGCCCCTGCTGCCTTCCTGGCGCCCATGACACCCCCCTGCCCCTTTTTCCCGTGGTCTAATAAACGGCTGCTTATTTGGCAAACTCTGCTCCTCTGCATTTTTGGGTCCACTACCAGCGAGACACCACAAGTTCATTGTACATAAACACACCCAAACCTTGAGAACATGGTCTAAGTGTGGATTAAAGTAGGCAAAGAGAATGTAGGTGACTGATCATCTTTTTCTCTTTTTCCTTTTTTGTTTTGTCATCTATGTCTTAAGATAGTCCTGCATTATTTGTGCTTCTCTTTGTGGTTATAAGAACACATGCGCTCTGCCATCCAACACAGAGTTGTATACAAAACACTGGAGAAATGTAAAATAATAGAAAGCTAAACTGGTTAAGCAATGTTCTCTACCATTAAACAGGGTACCAGTGTCATTCTGTGCAGTCTAAGTGTAGACCAACCTTTCTATTTTATAGCACAATGTTCCAAATAGAAGTCTATATATAAAGTAGGGCTGTCAATCAATAAAAAAAAAATTCTGTAATTAATCGAGATTCATTTATCAATAAATTTATCAATAAATTAATTGCATTTTTCTGAGACTGAAGCTTATAATGAATATTTATGTAAAATGATCAAATTAATGTAGAATAAACACAGAGAAAGTATATTTAAATTCATTCATTTTATTGGCTTAAGGTGCACATATGCACAGTGCAAATAGAAAAAAGCCAGAATGAGGAAATATACTGACGAGTGCCACACTCCTGTAGTGTAGACAGGGTGTTTTGTTTTGAGGTGATATGTTAAAGTCGTGTTACTTCTGTGGAATTTAAATTCAGCTTTGTAAACAAATTGCCTTGTTTTTGTCCAACGAGCCGTCGGGCAACTTTTTAAAATGAAATGTTACCCCTAACAGTCCGTCCTTATCCATCTTTCCTCCATAGACTCTCCTTTAGTTAGGATAGATCATAGACATATACATAGACGCCTCATTGAGCAGGTTGGTCCGTTGCTGCGATACGTTAACGCGTCCGTCATATTGGATGTGGCAGATCTGCCCATAAACTAATACAAGGAAATGGACTGAACTTCATAAAGTGCCTTTCTATAAAGTGCTTTAAGTTAATGCCTCTTATACACCCATTCACACACACTAATATATCTGGGAAACAAAGCTCTACTTTGCCACATACAAAATGCTGGCGACGTCGACGTACGATTCAGCGCTCAATGCGACGTCTATGTATATATGTCTATGGGATAGATGTTTGACCAGGCCTGTGACCAAAGGTTATGGGTCAGCCGCCACCGGAAGTAAACAAAACCACGTTAATTTTTTTAAACGCGTTAATTGTTTAAAATTAATCACCAAAATTAACACGTTAATTTTGACAGCATTAATATAAAGCCTTATTCATAGATCTGGATTCTGTTATGTTGGTTCTGAGACAGGCTAAAAGTAGCTTATCTGTATTTCAATGCCCATTAAAAGCACCAACATACCAGTTAAACTGCATGTGGTAAAGAACTATTTCAGCTGACAATAATGGGATAGTTCCCAATTAGTCTCCAGATAGTTGACTTACAAATGCTGCAAAGTCTCTCCAGATTTCTGTATTTGCATTATGTGCTTTCAAATGAAGATTTTGAATAGGCCATCTTATCTGCAGCATCATGGTTGTTGTAATAGCAGGTAGCAGTTGCCATTCAACCTGAGGTGAGCATCTAGCACTTTTTGTGAACATCATTCATATGACCGAGTGGGACTATTTTGTTCACTTATTACTCCCTGCCCACTGGTTAGCCCTTATTATAAATTCAGTATCAAGCTTGAAAATGGTTAAGCCCCAAAGTTGAGCCTTCGTATTTTGTTACTACACCATAATAAAAATATTCTATTCTATTCTAATAATATAGTTGAGATGATTATTTTTTGGATGAATATTATTAATTTAGCTTATTTCTTATTTTTATACATATTGGAGTTTGAATGTCGGCCCATCCTACCCAAGAGGGAACTTATGTGTCATTATGTACTGTTCTTGAAACCAAATTTTCTGGTACATTTGCAAATAACTCCATCATTAGACTGCCAGTGTCTATTTTAATCTGTACATGTTGAGTAAACAGTTTTAGACTAACAATTATCTATCTACTATGAGATCTATGATTCATATAAAAATATAAATATACTATAATAGTTTTTGTTTCTATTCAAGATATAAGATGCAATCCGGGATGAAGGAACCTCTCTTTAAAATGCATACTTCAGCATCCACACAGGTCTGAAAAATGACCAAGATGAACACAGAAAAATATGAATTCTCTAAAGAGGAAATTAAAATGAGTGCACTTATGTAATAAAACAGTTTATAGAAGAAGAAGAAGAAGAAGAAGAAGAGAACATGAAGAAGAAGATTTTTTTTTTTGATTTTTAAAACAACTTTATTTGCCGCTAATTAAACAGCTTCACTTTGTGTTTTTTCCTTCTTTAAGAAAATTCTTATTCACATACAAAAACATACAAATCACTTTGCCCCACGTGCACACAAACCATAACTTACATAAACTACCACATATATACATGTACACACACAATCACATCTTCAGCACTTCCCAAACAACAGGTCATCATCTTCCACCTTACAACAGGACATCTTGGTAACACCATATGTTCCTGAAGTGGCTAGTCTCTGGACATTTTATAAAAGTGAAATCCAGCCTGATCCTGGCCCTGATCAGATCAACACATATGTGAACAGGAGAGATGGTCTCTCCCCCCTCCACCCTCCTCTTCCTGCTCACATGCACCGCCATCTTAGCCTGGCCCAACACAAAATTCAAGAGCTGGCTCTTCTCTTTTTTCGGGCGAGTGTATTTAAAACCACAAATAAAAACCTCTCTTGTAAAAACCTCAGTGAAAGCAGTGAACACACAACGCAGGAACGAAAACAGTGCAGACAACCGGTGACACCCAGTGAAGCAGTGAAACACCGTCTCCCTCTAGTGCAAACGGACATCTATCCTCCACCTCCACATTCACCACGGAAATAAAAGCATTTAAGCCAAGCCCCATGGAGGATCCTCCATTGCAAGTCCCATGTCTCTTTGTCAGAGGAGGTTTGTAAAGACCTCCAGGCTGGTCCCGACCCCCAGGTCCAGGTGACTCCTCCAGGGAATGTCATTGCGCCCATTCAATTTGTCTTTGTTGAGGGTCTTTACCATCATGTTGGTAAAAGGCCTTTCCTGAGGCCTCCTGCCGCGAGGACCTGGTGGCAGCGGTCCAAGTAGGACCAGCACAGTCCTTCAGATCCACCGCCAAGTGAATGGGGGAAAGGGGTCCTGGGCGTTGGGTTTGCTCGTGCCTGAGCAAAAGGTGTCCAGCATCAGGCACTCGTGTCCACTTAAAATCCTTTTCCAGTGGTCCAGGAGTTGCTGTGTTACTCTGCTGGACCTCAATCCCAACCTCGAGGCCAGCCCAGCAGAGTCCTGCAGCTGGGGTCCAGCCAGCTCAACCACCTGGCCCAAGGTAGTGACCCCTGCAGCCTGGAGCCGAGCAGACAGAGAGGGCCCTCCACAACCCAGACAGTCAAAAATTGTCCCGTGGAGGACTGGCTCCTGCAACAGCCAGTGCAGGGATACCGCCTGCTTCTGTCTCTCCTTTTTCACCAAGGTCCATACAGTAAACACACTTTTATAAAAACTAGGCAGAGATGACCTATTAAAACGAGTGCTGTCCATTAAAAACAAATTAAATCCATACCCAGGCTGTTAAGCGCTTTAAAATGCAGCAGGCTAGGGTCCTCACAGAGCGTCCTCTGGTCCATTCAGCAATCTCTGCACAAACTGTAAAACGAAACGCAGCCCCCTACTTGCCAAATGGACAGGCCCTGCCCCCCCTCTTCTTTTGGAAGGAAGAGGACACTCTGCGGGACCCAATGCCTCCCACTCCCACTACCTGGGAAAGGAGAGAGGCTGGAGGATCCATGCAAGCCAACCTGTGCCACAGGGAGGACGAGACCAGGTTATTGGCTATCAGGACCCTGCCTTTGTACAACATTTTGGGGAGCAGCCACTTCCACTTGTTGAGCCGGCTTGTCACTGTATCCAACACGTTGTCCCAGTTTTTCTTGGTGCTGGTCTCGTCCCCCAGGAAGAACCCCCATATCTCAGCCCACTTTTTTCCAGGTGAGTTCAGCGGGTAGGGGAGCTGACCCCCCCGCCTTCCCCCGTCATCACAGCCTGCTTTTTCCCCAGTTGACCTTTGCAGAAGAGTATAAAACCAAATAAATTAACAGTGTCAATTAAAACATCAATGTCCTTCTGTGAATTCACAAGCACAACAAGATCATCAGCATAAGCAGACATTTTAAAAGACACGGGACAACTGGGGAAGGACACCCTGTCATGTCTGCCTAGTTGATGAAGCAGAGGCTCGATGGCTAAAGAATACAACATGCCCGAGAGAGAGCAGCCCTGCCTCACCCCCCTTTCAATGTTAAAAGGCGCACTCAGCCACCATTAATTTCTCGCACACTCGCAACGCCACTGTAGAGAGCCCTGATCTTGCAATGAACCCAGGGTTGAAGCCAAAACCCGGCTAAGGTCCGCCAAAGGTATTGGTTAACCCAGTCAAACGCCTTTTTCCTGACTATTGAAATCAGACCAGTATCAAAACCCATTCACTGGGAAAAACTGCCAGAACAGCACGAATTAAAATGACGTTGTCACTTTGAGCCTGCTAGGAACACAATAGGTCGTGGTCAGGGTGGATGATGGAGCATCACCTCTCTCATCTGAGGCCAGAGCTTGGGAAAGGATTTTATAACCGTGCAGCAGCGACACGGGCCTCTAGTTCTAATCAGCTGCAGGTCTCCCTTCTTCGGCACCAGGGAATGACGGCCCTCCTGCAGCTCAAAGGGAGCTGGCCTCTCGGAGACTGTCTGACACAACCTCACACAGATCCTTTCCTATAATGGGCCAAAGGATTTATAAAAATCAACAGGAAGACCGTCAATCCCTGGTGCTTTGCCACTCTGCAAACTCATCATCGCTGTGTGTAGCTCTTGCATTGTTAAATCCGCCCCCGCTCCGAGTTTGCTTCGTGGCTACCTGAGGGAGACCTGCAAGGAAACTGCTGTGCACATCTGGATTATCTGACCACTCACTCTTAAAGAGGTTTCTATAGAAACCGACAGCAAACTTTCTGATCTCAGACGAGTCTGGAGATCTCAGAGCCACTACCGTACGTAAACATGAATGAGCTTCCTTTGTCATTTTCTGCTCCAGCCAAAAGAAGATTGAGATGGGCATCCATCTGAGCCACATTTAGAAACCTGGACTGACCAGAGCCCCTTGTGCCGACACACCTAGCAGGTTGGCTATAGCTGCCTTTTTGTGTTTGAGGGAGTCTAAATGCCCTCGATTTCCAGAGGACTCTGCTAAAGACTGCAGTTCTTCCGCCTCAAACTCCAGATTTTTCAAAGATCGGGTTAAGTCTCTCGTGGCGTTGCGAGTGAACTTCTGGCATAGTTGTTGAACTTGCCTTTTTCCAAAATCCCACCACTGCTGAATGCTGGGAAAGGCAGGCCTGCTCTCTCTGTGGCTCTCCCAGAAATACTTAAAAGCAGTTCTAAAAGCCTGGTTATCTAAAAGGGCAGGTTAAAATGCCAATAGGCGCTCCTCAAACGTGGTTTTTAATAAAAACGAGGCAGGAGACTAAAGAGTGATCACTAAAACCCACAGGCTGAATGTGACATCTTTTTAAAATGTTTAAGTGATGTTTAAAACAATGAGGCGGTCCAGCCGAGCAATGATAAAAGATTATCTTTGGATCGACTCCAGGTGTACTGTCTATGATTCCTGTTAAAAACCCTCCACACATCAGACAGCTGGTGTGTTTGTACTAAATGTGTCATCCTACTGGAAGAAGCAGGATGAGGCCTGCATGATTTTCTGTCTAAAAGAGGTGTCTCTGTGCAGTTTAAATCACCTCCTAAAAACATAAATCATTCCATACAGTTTTAACAGTGTCGTTTAAGACGTTTAAAAATGCCATCCTCTCCAACGCAGTAGTTGGGGCATAGACATTTAAAAACACAAGTTTAAAATTTTCAAAAATGGCATTCACTTTAAGCAAAGCACCTGGAATAATCTCCTCAGTCACAAAAGAAACGGGTAAAAAACTTCTTGAGAATAAAATTCCCACCCCTCCGCTACAGCTGGACTTGTGGCTTAAAATCACCTCCCCATTAAAAGCCTGCCTCCATTCACATTCATTGTCTGCAGTGCTGTGGGTCTCCTGTACAAACATAATGTCAATCTTCTTTATCTCCATGAGTTTGAACAGAGCAGTCTTGAATTAAAATCAGCGAAAAAAAAAATCTGGCTCCATCACATTAAGCTCAATAAATCGCCATGGAAAATAGAAAACACGAACACCAAGTCAGATAAAAGAGCAGATTTAAAACTCATCATCTGACTATTCGTTGGACTTTAACTTTGGCGATTGGCTTCTTTAAGCGATAAATCCCTGGTCAGACAGAAAATCCTCTGTCCCAGACTTCCTAGTGAGAAGTTTGGCTGACCTCATAAACATTTTCAAGTCTGGGAAGTGATCCTCCATCACTATGAGCCTGTGCCCTTTGGTCCGCTCTAAAAACCGTTTGATTTCTGGAGGAGTGTAAAGACTCTGTGACTCCTGGGCCAGGACAGAGTCACTGTCTGCATCCTGACTGAGCCTCACTCCTCTCCTCACCTTAGTGTTGCTGCTCCCCACCCCGCTACCTTTTCTTTTCTGTGACACTTTTAAACACGTCGCTCACCATCTCCCATCCACCCTGTCAACCTGACTGTGGTCACACGTTCGACCCCACCACCATCCTCCCGACCTGTCTCAGTCCCCATCACAAGAATGAGGGGTGTTCCCCCGGGTCTCTACCTCCAGGCTTGATCCTCCTGCGATCGGAGAGGATCCGGACCAGCAGCCACCAAAGTCCCACGCAGAGCCCCCGACCGAGTGACCGTGGCGGCTCCCCGCCAGCAGCAGCCCTCGGACCGGGCCGCTGCGGCGGCTCCCCGCCAGCAGCAGCCTCGGACCGGGCCGGCTGGGCGGCTCCCCGCCCCGGGCCGCTGCGGTAGCAGCCGCCGGCTGCTTCGTTCCGCCCCTCCCCGGACAGGATCGGATCAAATGCCCCTCTGTGCCACAGCCAAAACACTTCATCGTCTCAGTTGTTGCAAAGACCATGTAGTTAAAACCATCGACTTTAAACGAGAAGGACAGGTTGAGATCAGTGGTGGGATCTTGAGGACCATGTACACCTGTCGCGGTGACTGACCACATGTTTTAACTTGGCTGACTTACAGCCCAGTGACACATCTGCATGTGTGACACCACCTGTCCGTACCGGGACAGCTCTCTGGTTATACTCTACTCTGTTTTTTTATGAACGGAGGAGCGTTGGAGATGATGACTTTGGCTGGTCGGGTTCACGAGGGGAAACTGGAGTGAAGGTGTCCTGTATGACCACGCCCCCTCCACCACCTGGCCACCTTAGCCGTAGCATCTAAAAATAAAACAATAGCGCCATTCATCCTCGAGGCCGATCTGATGGACTCACAGCCCACCACCTCACCCACAGCCAGCCCGGCCTCCTCCACACTGCACGGCACTGCGGGCACCAGCTTAACGGCGTGACGACGAGTCAGCCGCTCGAAGTCAGCCGCTGCACACACACACACAACACACACACACCAAACTACACTAATTTTAAACAAAACACACAAGACAAACAAAAAAACACATGAAACGAAAAGTAAACGAACAGAAGTTTTCTCACAAAAAACTCAACACGCTTCAAAATTCTGACTCTTGTTGGGAGTAAATAATGTTTTGAATTAAAATAGACGTGTGTTAAATGTATCTGGGTAAGTATAAGGTCACACAGAGTATATTGCTTTTGAGTGTTGTGTAACTATATAAGTGTTTTGCAGGAGTTGCAGGTTCAAGGCCTACACACAGAGAGAGAGACGAGCAGATAGAAGCAGAAAATAGGAGACTCCCCTTTGTAGAACTGAAAGCAGACTCAGAAACATCTTACTATTGTGGATTATATTATCTGAAGTCCTAATAATCATTTAAGAATATTAAACTGTGTGATTATGTTGAACTATTGCTTTTAAGAATGTTGTATAACCAGCAGAGTGTTTTTGCAGATTACAGTTTGTGTTGAGTGCAATCCCACGCCTGGGGTCTGTGTGTGACACACACTAGAAACTGTTACAAGGCATCTGAATCTAGCACGGAGTGAACCAGGACACAATGGTCAAGAAAAGAGCACACACAACACACCCGGGCATCGGCTGAACTCACAGACTACCCTGTATGAAGATAATAACAAATATGTAACGTTTGTGTGATTTAATAAAACGAGCTGGAGCCATGAGAGAGCGCAGAAACGCTGGGTGTGATGGTGACAGACTGCGGAGTCTGTCAAAGCTGTGTTCTCCCTCTTGCAACAGGTGAAACTGGGACTATTGTGTCTTTGTCTTCTTTAAACTCAATATCTCTCTGCTCTACATCAGGTCTACAGAATTCGGGGTGGTTTGAATCACCACAACACTCTCTCCTCCACACCCTCCTCCAAGGAGAGGAATAGAAGGTGAGAACATGGAGAAAGAAGAAGAAGAAGAAGGAGAAGAAGGAGAACAAAGAAGAAGGAGAAGAAGAAGGAGAAGAGGAGAAGAAGAAGGAGAAGAAGAATGAGAAGAAGAAGGAGAAAAAGAAGCAGAAGAAGAAGCAGAAGAAGCAGAAGAACAGAAGAAGCAGCAGCAGCAGAAGAAAGAAGAAGAAGAAGAAGAAGGTGAGAAACTGAGAGAAGAGAAGAAGGAATAAGGAGGAGAGCAGAAGAAGAAGGAAGAAGAAGAAGAAAAGAAATTTCTTATTCACTAAACAAACAAACACATCCTCACTTTATGCACACACGTGCCCCCCACCCTGTCTTACATATAAACCTACCTATATATACATGTACACACACACATCACATCTTCCAGCACATTCCCAAACACAGGTCATCCTCTTCCACCTTACACGGCACTTCCATCTTGTAAACCATATGTTCCTGAAAGTGGCTAAGTCTCTGGACCTTTTATAAAAAGTGAATATCCAGCCTAATCCTGGCCCTGATCGATCAACACATATGTGAAAGGAGAGTGGTCTCTCCCCCCTCCACCCTCCTCTTCCTGCTCACATGCACCGCCATCTTAGCCTGGCCCAACACAAAATTCAAGAGCTGGCTCTTCTCTTTTTTCGGGCGAGTGTATTTAAAACCACAAATAAAAACCTCTCTTGTAAAAACCTCAGTGAAAGCAGTGAACACACAACGCAGGAACGAAAACAGTGCAGACAACCGGTGACACCCAGTGAAGCAGTGAAACACCGTCTCCCTCTCAGTGCAAAACGGACATCTATCCTCCACCTCCACATCAACTCACCACGGAAATAAAAGCATTTACAAAGCCACAGCCCCATGGAGGATCCTCCATTGCAAGTCCCCACACTGTTAACCCGAAAGTTCATTCTACCAAACAGTTGAGTAATACCACTTTTAAAGATTAGTTTT